>NW_025110328.1:198670-206182 GCF_011392965.1 Frieseomelitta varia | reverse complement strand
AAAAAAAAAAAAAAAAAAAGAAAAAATTGTTTCCTTCTAATTTCAGAAATGAAATTTCATTTTAATCTCTGCTCTCTTAAAATTTAAATTCCGCCCTCGCGCGTTTTTTTTTTTTCTTCTCATCGCGCGATGCAAAAATTAACATGAGAATGAAACATTTTCATACGCTTTCCTTTCTACCGCAGCCTCAAACAAACGACGATACGATATCATAAAATATAATAAATTAATTTGTAAAAAAAATCTTCTTCGCTGTTATTGCTATTGCTACACATTATACCACTTTACTGTTATTTATGAAAAATTTTCTACTCCCTACTTATGTAAATTTTACTTGTTCATTTTGAAACCATATTCTCATAGTGTTTTCTCATTATGGTCATTATTTGTAATAAAATCTACGTGTACCTTTAACGGCAGTATTTAATTTAACTTAATTATTTAGTGCTAGTTACGCAGCAATATGTGCTTGTGTCAGTTTATATTTATAATAATTTTGCTTCTCCAAGAATGAATATTAAACTTGAAAGAGAAGCAAGAAACATTTTAATGATGATGATATGCTGCTCGTTGAGGTAATATTTTCAGTAGACTGCGACTTCATTATGAACTTGGACGAAAATTTAAAGCTCCAAACGAAGAATATAAAACGAAGAGAAAAATTAGTAAATCTAGGTATTGTAAAAATATAAATTTGCATCCAAAAAACCCGTCCTTATCATCAATAATATTTTCCGAAGTCGAGAGTCACGAATTTCTGTTAACAGTAATTATGATTTAACAGTGTAACTTAATACTTCAATGTAGAATTTAATATTTCAATCTTACAGATTGAAATACAGAAAGAAATAATTTTTAAAACATAATGAAAAAAATCATTAGAGCTCGAATTTAATTTGAAATTAATAAAATTAGTTTCTATTTATATTTTCATGTTCCATCGAAAAAGAAAGACGGGAAGAAACTTTTAGCCCATCCTGTGACTGTTTCATTTAAATAACAAAACAACGAAATTATAAAAATAATAATATAAAATATAATATAAAAAATATAATAAATAATAAATAATATAAATAATAATAAATAATTAATAAATAATAAATAATAAATAATATAAATAATAATAAATAATAAAAATATAATAAATAATAAATAATATAAATAATAATAAATAATAATAAATAATAAAAATAATATAAATAAATATAATAAATAAAAAATAATATAATAATAATAAATAATAATAAATAATAAATAATATAAATAATAAATAATAAATAATATAAATATAATAAATAATGAATAATATAAATAATAATAAATAATAAAAATATAATAGATAATAAATAATATAATAAATAGTAAAATTTACGAATTTCTCTTTCAACGTGAGAAATACGAAAATAATTATTACGAATATTCAGCGTAACGTGAAAAGATAAATTCAATCTGTGCACGTTTAACTCCGTAAGACATTGAATCCTTTCCTTTCGTTTTATATCTTTTAATACTTCTACTCTTTCAACGTGTTTCGTTCGTCTTCTTGTTTCTTTATTTATTCTGCTGTTCACCGGGGCATCCTCCTAGAGGTTGCACATTTGCATACATTATAAATTTCGGATTTATGAATTTGCATAACGCTACGTACGCAACACCATCGTGTGCATTGTACGTGAACACCATCGCAGATGTAGATTACGTGTTACGCGAGCGTAGGATCGCGCGTAAACTTTTCGAGCGACGAAAATTTGATATGACGATAATGACACGATGCTGTCGAATTACTGTGATTTCATCACAATTATCGACGATAATTCTCGTTGGCTCTAGTGTTGAAAACAGACAAGCGAATGAATAAGTACGAATCGAGAAAAGGAAATTTTTTTATCCCTTTCTCTTAAATAATTTAACAATTCAACATTCTTTTTTTTCAAATATTATTTATTAATACATCTGTCTAACTGTCGTGTATTATATTGGTGCTCGGTTAGAGAAGTAAGAGTTAATCTTTTTTTAAACTTTCTCAAAATATAAACATATATTTATATGCACATAAACATAGACAAATCCGGAATAAAACTACGATTATACCTAGCGATAACGTAAAAATTTCCTCCACAAATTTGCGTATTTTTGCAAAATGAAAAGATTAGAAAATTACTAGATCCGTAAATATGGCTCAATTTGCAAACCATTTATGGTAATTTCACCTACTAAATTATAAAATATTAACAAAACAATAATAAATAATAAAATATGTAACAAAATATTAATAATAAAGTAACAAAATATGCAATAAAATATTAATAATAAAACAATAATAAATAATAAAATATGTAACAAAATAATAAAGTAAATAAATAAAGTAATAAAATATATAATAAAATATTAATGAGAAAACAATAATAAATAATAAAATATGTAACAAAATATTAATACCAAAGTAACAAAATATGTAATATAAATAATATATATAAAATAATATATATTATAAAATACTAATAATAAATAATAAAATATGTAATAAAATAATAAAGTAAATAAATAAAGTAATAAAATATATAATAAAATATTAATAACAAAACAATAATAAATAATAAAATATGTAACAAAATATTAATAATAAAATAAAACGTATAAAATAATAAAATAATAAAATAATAAAATAATAAAATAATACAATAATAAAATAATAAAATAATAAAATAATCAACAGTAGAGCTTCTTTCATCCACGTTCGCAGTAAAACACGCGCAGTAAATTGTCCAAATTAGAGCACCGAATCGTTCGAATTCGAGCAAAAAAAAGATTAACCGGTTCGCGTCATGTCGCAAGCACACAGACGGATACTAATTACGATTCTTCGAGCATTGGCATCGTTATCGCGACGTGCAATCGTCGTTCGCGCGTCCAGGCCCCCCTCCCCCTCGGAAACGCTTTGAGGCTCGCTGGATCGGCTATTTAAAATCCAGGCCAGACGATCTCGATAACCGTTTGGTCCTTGCCCAACGGGCGTAATTAGAGCGAATCGTTCGAGTTTATTATGCTCCTTTGAGGATCGTAACGAGCACCCCGGAGCCAACCGAGATCCGTCTTCGTTTCAGACGCTTCTTCTCGCCGTGTCGACGCGTTCGGTCCCTCGACGAATGCCACCGTCATCCACTTTTCGTTCGCCGTTCTTTCATCCAGAATGCTATAACCCTTTTGGCTACTATTGGCGCCTAAAGGCGCTTAAAAAAAATTGTTCTGACACTGTAGGCGCCTATAGGCGTTCGGAAAACTTCACCGACCATAATTCCAGGAAATCTCATTTGAACCGGACGTAAGTGAATGCAACAATTACACATTCCGCTGGTCATATATCATTTAAATACGTTCATTTTACATCGTCGTTTCTCTTTGTATCCTTGAAATGAGAAATTGGGATAACAAAGTGGTCAGAAAACGTACATGCAAACAACACGACACAACAAATGATTCATGTCGTGTATATTCATATTTTGTAGATACGATGGTGGTTGTTTGATAACTTGGTATACAATCATCGTGCTACAAAGAGAAAGAGTAAATACGTACTTTATTTTTCGAACGTATATCAAATAAGACGTGTGCAATAAAATGTATGTTCTTGTACAATGTAAATTACAACGAATTAACTGACCTACTCTCTATGATCAAACTCTCCTTTTTAATCACTTGACAACGACTGTGTGTTTATCTGCCTAATGACAGTTATATACATATCCCTAACGATTATTTATAAATCTCCTTGACGACTGTTATAAAAAGCATAACGTTAATGTTGAACTTTTAGTATGTGCATTAACAATTCAATGCAGAATACGAATAAACAAATAACATTGGTTTGTAATGTAGTGGAATTCGGTGTTTCGATTATTTTAATATACTTTCGCGGAAATGCACGCCTAACGAAAAATTTCCTATTGTCTCAAAGTTTGCTATAGTCAAAGGGCATTTATTTTTGTTCCGACCCGATATTATAAGTGAAGGGGTTAATGTTACTGTTGTTGCAAGCTTGCACAGACTCAGTGGAGGGGATAGCGCTAGCGATCAGAAAAATGGGTATATACTATAGAATATAATGTAATTACACTGTAGAACATAATATAAAACAGATACGTGTTAAATATTTAATAAATAAATATGATACAATATAATATAAAATTTAAAAAAATAACATAAAACAGAGTCGGCTAACTAGCGGCTATCTCGCCCCTATTTTCCCCCTCCACTGCCTCACTCTCTCATGAGTGGGGAGAGCGTTGCAGTGGAAGGGGTAGCGAGAAAAGTAGGGGCAAGGGCCGCCAGTTAGCCACCTCTGCTCCACCATTTCCATATATATAATATATTTCCAAATATATTTCGCGATCCTGAATGAACTACAAGTGTCTCTCAATTCTTCTTTCCTCCTCTTTCGTTCTTCTCTCCGAAGGATTTTCGGTTAACCGTGTGGAACATTTTCAGTGCTGGATATCGATGGAATCCTTTGGACACACGCCCGTTTTCGAAGTTCCTTGGTACGTGCACGGCGAGTGTAGTTTTCAGAGTTTACTGCGTCTCGTAAAATTCGCTATCACTGGGTACTCTTGTTCTTCGAGAACGTACCTGATAATTCGTTGCGGTGTACTATTTGAAATTTATATTATTATATCTTCCGTTATTCTCGGAATTAAATTCTTGTACCATTTGTGAAAATACTTCGACATTCATGTGCTTTGTGATTTACTTACGACCTATTTCTTTTCAATTTTACATCGTCAATTTTTGTTGGAATTATTATTTAAGAATATATTCGACTATTTGCAAAAAGCTTTTACAAATACGTATATCGCGCGTAATGTTGTAATTAGATTACGGGTTGTCATGTAAATTTATATTTCTGAGAGTGCAATTGAGATGTGGAAACGTAGGTAGAAAATTGTTTCGTTTAGAAATCTATTAATAAATATTCCAAAAACACACTACTTTGTGTTTTTCGTACGTTTTTTTTATGAATGATTGTGCACGATGCATAACGTATACGTAATGTACATTCCATGCAATTTTAAAATATCCTATAAACGCATAAATATAAAGACAATTGGATCAAGTTATGCAGAAAGTTATTAATGGTGATCTAAAACCAAGTTTCAGCTTAAAAATTTTAATTAAAAGCATGAAGTTTATTTCTGTCAATTTCTTGTTTTCAATCCTTGAGAATGAGAATCGTAATGTTTTAAAATTGTTCATGTTATCTCTTACGAAGTCTTTAATTTTTCCTCGAATTTAAGACAAATATAAAAAAATTAATAATACAGCGTGATTCTGAAAAATTAACTGACTGTTTTGACCGTTCTGTAGATCACGAAGAAGAGGAAAATGCTCAATGTAAAATGAAAGTGGGATATTAAGTGATTTTAATTAAAATCACGGTTGAAGCAAGAAGACTGGAGAGTATTTAGATTTCTGTGTGTTAAAAGCTCGCTTTTATCATACATCCTCTTCGTTAAGAACTTGACATTTCCTTAATTACTTAATTAATAAACTGCCTTTGCCAAACGTTTTCAAACATAGCGGGACACGTTAGCATCCAATCGCGAGGAATCGAATTTAAATATTTCCGTCTCGCTGAACTGTTATAAACAGCTTGAAATAAATCCAGTAAACGATCCCTTGATTTCAATCTTATTATATCAACACCGCAAATTTTAATTATTTCAAAACAAGCAAATGTCTGAAACATTTCAGACTGCACTGATTAATTACAGTTACTATTAATGGACATAAATAAAAGAAACAACAGTCTGTAAAATGTAATCGAAATGATAATTATAAATTGCTGAAAAAAAAATATCAAAGTTTCCTACGAGAAATAATCAAATAGACAACTGATGGGAAATAAAATTTCAGAATGCTTTGTATGACATGCATTACACAGAGTAGAGATTCAGTTACTTGTTTGTGTAATTAAATTATAGTATAGTAAAAATTCATCAATTTTTAAATAGATTTGAAAGTTCACGATCAAATGAATAAATCGACAAAAATGCTCAGTTAACAATATTCTAGATTTAATCTATATTCTGTTCAAATATTTTAGATTTAATCTAGTACTTTTCGACTTTAATATACTGGCATTCCATTACTCCAATATTCTAGTATTTTAATATTAAAAACTTTAAAATAATATTCTAAATTTAGTCTTGCATTTCTTAGTTTTATATCCTAATGTTCTAAAAGCAATCTGACATCTTTTAAATTTAATATTCTAATATTCCAATATTTTGATAATTCAATATTCCAATATTCTATACTCTATACTCTGTATACTGTATACATTTCTACTCTGTATACTCTATACTCTACTCTAGTAGACATTTCTACTCTGTATATTCTAGTATACATTTCTACTTTGTACTCACTACTCTATACTATATACTCTGTATACTCTAGTATACATTTCTACTCTGTACTCTATACTCTATACTCTGTACTCTATACTCTATATTCTGTACTCTATACTCTATACTCTATACTCTATACTCTATTTTATATATACTATATATATTTCTACTCTGTATACTCTACACTCTATACTCTATACTCTGTACTTTATACTCTATATTCTCTAGTATACTATTTCCACTGTATACACTCTATACTCTGTACTCTATACTTTATACTTTATACTCTATATTCTGTATACTCCTAGGTTTGGTTTGATATTTTTTAGATTTAGTATTGCAAGTATTCTAGTACTTCAACATTCCAAATTTAATCTAATATATTTTTTTTTTATCCAATGTGCTAATTTACCAAACTCACTCTATAGTTCAAAAGTATACAAAAATATTCTTGCAAACTACTATGGTATATTATAAAATTGGTCAAAGTATGTATTATAATATATCATAAAATTGCAAGTATTCCAGTACACTAATATTTCCCTAATTTAATCCAAAAACTCTTCACGTAAAAATATAAAAGTATGCTCGTGCAAACTACTATAATAAAATTGGTGAAAATTTAATTATTTCAGTCGCCCGACATTTCTCGATCAAAGATCTCGCGATATTCGAGGAAAAGAGGTGAATTTCACCCACGGATCTCTTTAAAAGGCTCCACAATCTTGCCCTCATCCCTTTGACAAATACTGCACGATTTAAAAATCACCCGGCGAATCCCTCCTCTCCCACCACTTTTATTATAGTGTGCGCACATTGAAAAGCAATCGAGGCGAGTGTTCCTTTCACGACTTGGCGTGCGCGCGCTCTCTCTCTCTCTCTTTCTCTCTCTATTTGCTACAGAACGTATTTCTGAATATGGCGATAAATCTCCGACATCGTGGATGTTTTTATCGCGCGCACGTTGCACACTAACAACTTCCGCGACATTTTCTCGTTTGACGCGTAAAAAAAAAAAAAAAAAAAATAAAAAAAAAAAAGAAAAAGGAAAAACCGCCTGTTCGCCATTTGGCGACCCCGTTACATGGCGTATGTACGTGCCCGCTCT
>NW_025110328.1:185903-198660 GCF_011392965.1 Frieseomelitta varia | reverse complement strand
AAAAAAAAAAAAAAAAAAAAAAAAAAAAAAAAAGAAAAAGAAAATCGAGCCATCTCGAGTTCTCGCGTGTACGGAATCACGAGGGGAGGAGAAGAGATGAAAAAATGAGAAGAAAATGAAAAACTATGTACTCGTACGTATCGCTGTCGTATAAAAAACAAAAAATTCTTCACGCACTTTGCGACGTTTTTGAAATCACGATTGCCGCGGTATCGAGCGCGCTCGAAAAGGGATGGTTCAATCTCCGGGGGTAGTTCTCGTTGTATCTGCCGTGGTAATAAAGCTCCCGCGTAAAAAGGCAGCTTGTATGAAAAATTCCATCCGTATGAGAGAGAGAGAGAGAGAGAGAGAGAGAGAGAGAGAGAGAGAGAGAGAGAGAGAGAAGAAAAGAAAGAATGGATGAAAATTCTGATTCGACATACGAAAATAGAACGACGAAATTTTAGAACTTCGAGGCAATGAAAGATCCTTCTTCTTTTTTTTTTTTCGGATCGAACGCGACCGTGGAGAGGACACTGGGATGTGACAATTTACGTTTTCTCGTTTCTCGGCGGAAAGTAGTTTCTGAAAATTTAGAACGCAATCGTTCGATTTCCGGGGTAAACCTCCGTTTCTGAATCTGGTTTCGAATTTACGAACTTTTTCAATGTAACCTCGTAATAGTAAATTGTCATACATATCAAGATTATTATTGTTGTTATTATAATTATTGTGTTAATTATAATATTATATTAATACAATAAATTATAATAATATTATAATATTATAATATTATAATACTATAATATAATAATATTATAATATTATAATACTATAATATAATAATATAATATTATAATACTATAATATAATAATATTATAATGGTATAATATTATATTGTAATTATATAGTAATACTATAATATTATATTATATTGTATTTATATAGTAATACTATAATACTATAATATTATATTATATTGTAATACTAATAATACTATAATATTATATTATATTGTAATTATATAGTAATATTATATAATATTATAATATTATATAGTAATTATAGTATTGTATTGATGCAATAAATATCTGATATTATATTATTATCTTGACATCTAATACGATATATATGTTTTTTCACTTATCCCATAATTTTTAATTTCTTAATATTTCTTGTACGTTTTTTTTTAATATTCTTGCAACATACTGAATAATTATAATTGAAATGTATTGAATTATTATAGTATACTGAATATATTAACATCATATCTCAGAAGTATATTATATTATGCCATATTAGATCATATTAGATTAAATAGTTTGATCACATTTATTGTGATCATACTAATAATTATAGTCTATATATATAACAATATATATAATTTTTATTATATATAACAATATATATATTTATTACATAATATTATATATAAATTAATATTATATTATATAACATATTTATTACATATAACAATATATATATAAATTAATATTATATTATATAACATATTTATTATATATAACAATAATAACAGTAATATCCACTATTATATCAAATTTTGAATGCTTGTTATCGATTTCATTTATATCATCCACACAACATTTAATATCAACCAATAAATTTAACAATTATTATTCAGTAATGTTTGACCTAATTTCCATTTAAATTTCATTTTTCTTATTCCACCTTCACTCCAATCGAAATAACGACACTAGAATTAGTTAATCCAGGCAAAGCTTGCCGTTCTTTCCCAAATGTCCAATAATTTTTCAATCACCTCAGAGAAAGCGAAGACAGAGAAAGCGTGTCAAATAGTTTTGACTAAAGGACTGAGACAGTGTGGTATATCATGCTGGCCAACCGGAGAGATACGACTCGTCGAAAATCAAAGGTGGAAACGGAGCCCTTTGTTTCACAAAATAAACCGTCAATTTAATGGCTCGCAATCCCGGCCATTGTGACTCCCTAATGCGGCCAACACCTGTTTCGAAGCGAAAATTCCGGGCTGCCGCGGTGGTGTTTCGAGGGGTGAACGAAGCGAGCGCTGTCGGAGGAAACTGGGAGAGAATCACTGACAGACAAGTGTATCTGTGGACGAGGGTTCGTCGAGGTTCATAAATAAAATTATTAGCGAGGGGTGAAAGTTCGAAGAGTCGAGGGTGAATATTTGTTGGAATTATAGAGGAATGGAAAGGTACTCGAACCTTTGCACGGATATTTGATACTTCTGCGAGTATATTGCGAGCCATTTTAATCCCATAGGGGAGATATCGAAGAAGAAGTTTCAATGAAATTCCATATTGATCTTGGCAATTTTTCTTCCCTTTTTCTTCATGACGTCGACTTAATTCAAGCTTTATCGAATTTATTCCAATAATAATAATAATTTTTAACAATTTGTTTCATTAAATTGTAATGATAATTTTTAATACGAATTCTTTCCACGTGTATAACTTAATTACACGAATATTTTCAACGTGTGTAAAAATTGTATCAACGTGAAGAGATATTTGGATGAAATATATCTTGAATTATTATTCACTTCACTAGGAATTATTATTGTACCATTTAACACATTTATTACAACGTTGTAATCTCGCGGTAGTTGAACAACGCAACAAACGAATTAAATTTGTTACAAGTTATAAAAATTCTTTCAACGCGCATGCGAGAAAAAAGAAAACAGAAAGGAAGAATAAGGATGCAAAAACTAGTTAACAACTGAAACACTCCAGTGAAAATCTCGTAAGCGTATTTCCAATTGATCTACTCGCAGGTAGAAGAAGTTTACCACGCCAGCACGAAAGAAGCGACATTAAAAGACTTCTGGGAAGCAGAATCTTCTTTCGAGCGAGAATGTTGAAGGCTAGAGGAGAAGGAGGAACCACTGCGAGAAAGATTCCACAGATACGTACACCTTTAACTGAGAAAACTGGCGCGATTCCTCGCCAGAGTTCATCGAATGATCATCTGTCTCCCCGCATGCTGCTCCCGGGGCGGATAAGTAGTTGAAAAACTGTAGTTAAAAACGGTCCGATAAAAATAACTCCCGTGAAATAAGAAACGAAAGAAGAAGAGAAAGAGCGAAGCAAGTTCGATAAGAGCGACGGAAAGTTCGTGAAATCGGGAAATCTTCTCCCCGGGGGAAGGGAGAGGAAAAGAAACACACTCCTCTGTTTCATCGAGGTCGCGAAGGCGAACAAGGTTCGAGGATAATTAAGGAGATTTTTTTTTTCAATTGCAACACAACCAAAAGGGACTAAGTGTTTTCGCTTTCAATTTTTGTGGCGCAACAATTTTTGTAGTTTTCAAAAGAACGGTCAGCTACGTTTCGCGAATTGATTTCTTAACTTATGAACAAATCGTTTTCAATTTTTCTAGCGCCAGTTCGCGTTTCTATATCTACAAATATTATTTCTTTTCTTTCAAAAGCAGTTAGCAACAATGGTAAAAGTATAAAGTATTAAAAAAGGGTTGGAAATGCAAGAGTTACGACTCGAAGGTATAATAATTTGAATGAATTCGTGTTAAAGGTATGAGTCTAATGAAGATGTACGTGCAATCAATAAGAGTTGAATTGAAAAGTACGAGCACAATGAATAATATGTAGAAAGTGATTCAATCGAGTGAAATTAAATTAAGCACAAAATTCGCGTTGAAAATGTGAAAATAATGAAGATACTCTGTGCAAACAACGTTTGTGCAAATAAATTCAATAAGAATTGAAATTAAATAAAAATAAATTGCGTTAAAGATATTAGTATAATGGAAATAAACGAATAAACAAGGGAGGATCGGCGAGAATTGAATTAAATTAAATATAATTTGTGTTAAAAATACGAACATAGTGATACGATATAATACATACGAGCAATTCTAAGAGAAAAAAATCGACGAGAGTTCAATTAAGATGAATATAATTTGTGTAAAAAATATTAAAATAATAATGATATACGTATAAATTAATAGAAACATTCAACGAATATTGAATGAAATTAAACATAATTTCTGTCTAAAATATGAACATAATGAAGATATATATATACAAATAACTTTAACACGAGAAATCACAAGAATTCAATTAAAATGAACGTAATTCGTATTAAATATATTAATGTAATGAAGATATACAAGTAAATAACGTTCTTATGAAAAACCAATAAAATATTACTATAAACAATTAATGAAATAGAGAAAAGGAGATCAATCAAGAAACTTGATTGGTGAACTTCATTTGTTTGACATGGATGAAAGAAAACAAAAAGCATCGTGGCTCATGTAGTATAAATATAAATATAAATATTTGATATTGAATAAAAATATAAATATTAAAGAAAAAGAAAATTCACAGTTGATGTCATAAATAAATGTTAAACAAAAAGAAAATTCACAGTCAATGCTATAAATAAATGTGAAATAAAAAGAAAATTCACAGTTGATGCTGCAAATAAATATTAAACAAAAAAAAAATCATAGTTGATGTTATATTATTGTTGAACAAAAGAAAAATTCACAGTTCATGATCCACAAATGTGAAACAAGAAGAAAATTCACAATTGACGTCATATAAACGTAAAACAAAAAAAGAAAATTCATAGTTGATGATACACAAATGTGAAACAAAAAAAAAAATTCACAGTCGTTGCTGCAAATAAATATTAAACAAAAAGAAAATTCACAGTTGATGAGATACAAATGTGAAACAAGAAGAAAATTCATAATTGATGCCATATAAATGTAAAACAAAAAAAGGAAAATTCATAGTTGATGCACAAATGTGAAACAAAAAGAAAATTCACAGTTGTTGCTGCAAATAAATATTAAACAAAAAGAAAATTCACAGTTGATGTATTATTGTTGAACAAAAGAAAAATTCACAGTCGATGATACACAAATGTGAAACAAGAAGAAAATACACAATTGATGCCATATAAATGTAAAACAAAAAAAAAGGAAATCCATAGCTGATGATACATAAATGTTAAACAAAAAGAAAATTCACAGTTGATGTTATATTATTGTTGAACAAAAGAAAAATTCACAGTTAATGATCCACAAATGTGAAACAAGAAGAAAATTTACAACTGATGCCATATAAACGTAAAACAAAAAAAAGAAAATTCATAGTTGATGATGCACAAATGTGAAACAAAAAGAAAATTCACAGTTGATGCTACAAATAAGTATTAAATAAAAAAGAAATTCGCAATTGATGTTATATTATTGTTGAACGAAAGAAAAATTTACAGTTGATGTTACACAAATCTGAAACAAGAAGAAAATTCATAACTGATGCCATATAAACGTAAAACAAAAAAAAGAAAATTCATAGTTGATGCTGCACAAATGTTAAACGAAAAGAAAATTAACAGTTGATGCTACAAATAGGTATTAAACAAAAAGGAAATTCGCAGCTGATGTTGTATTATTGTTGAACAAAAGAAAAATTCACAGTCGATGATACACAAATGTGAAACAAGAAGAAAATTCACAACTGATGCCATATAAACGTAAAACAAAAAAAAAGAAAATTCATAGTTGACGGTGCACAAATGTGAAACAAGAAGAAAATTCACAATTGACGTCATATGAACATAAAACAAAAAAAAAAAAAAGAAAATTCATAGTTGGTGATGCACAAATGTGAAACAAAAAGAAGATTCACAGTTGATGCTATATTAACGTTGAAACAAATGTAAAACAAAGAGAAACTTCGTGCAAACGTGAAAGAAATGAGGATATTCCCCGCGATATAAAATTAGATCAGTCGTATTTAATTGGCGAATCAAGATTGCCAATCTACGACGAAGCAGCTCTGGTAGGATTGAACAGGAGGCGAAACTTTCGGCTCTGAATACTTGTAATTTACAGGATCAATTGGTTGAATTTGGTCTACGAAAGAAGCCGGTCGAATTAAAACGCTTCAGATCGCTTCGTTGTGAATTAGTGGGGAAAATTTCCACGCTTCAGTGGACGAACGATGCGTGCCCCGAATAACTATACAACGCGACGAGCAGCTCGGACACCCGTGTTTGTTTGTTAGTTTGAAAATTCTGGCGTTATTCAAATCCATTTCAATCGAAATCGAATTCGTCCGCGCCCGCGTTTGGCCCGTGTTGCGTCGCGTTTGTTCGAAATTAATCACTGTAGAAACAACGGAGAGCAAACGGACAATTACAAAATCGATTGTTGAAATTAATACGCGCAATCGCGAAATTACACTCCCGAGACATTTTCTCGCGAATAACCAAACGCTTTGAAATTTCCTCGGCGTCGTAACGATCGAAGATCGTCGGGATTACGTTTTTAAAACGTTCGAAACGAATTTAAAAGAAATGACAAGCTATTGACAAGTGGAATGCCATTTGATACAAGCAGCTCGTGAAATTATATGTTTAAACGCTTGTATTTAACGTTGTTGGAATTTCGTGACGTGTGAAGAGTATCAGGATTTTATCGGTGGTAATTTTTCTTGAAAAATATACAAATGTAAAAGTAATAATAAGTAATAACAAGTAAAGCTTTTTAATGCAACGAAATTATATTCAAACACCTGCCAGAAAACATTCCCCATGAATATAATACGTATCGTGAAACATTTTGAAATTGAATCAATTTATTTTTAAATTTTCGAGTTACTTAAATTAACAAAAATCAAAATTTACAAAATAATACTAAAAATATTAAATTATTTATTTTTAAACTAAAAAAAATTGAAAGATTCGTTTGTAAAATAATATTTAAAAAATTACATTATTTATTTCTAAATTTTTTAACTAAAAAAAAACTTTTTAAATTAATTTATCCCGACGAATATTATACAATACTCAACCACCACTCTTTATGTTCCTCTGAAATTTGGGGAATACTTCGAGTTTGAACAGAACGTGAAAAAATTCTCGATGTCGCGCAATTTTACAATTCCATCGTTAAAAAAAAAGGAAAATTAGATTGAAATAGCACGAAGTACATAAAAAAATTTGAGAGGGGTTAAACTATTATCACTCACGTTGGGATATATCGGGCGAAATACCAGCCAAATTCCCAACTTAATCATTTGTAACGGCCTGTTCGGTACCGCTATAATCGTAAAAGTAATCTCGGGGCGAAATATTCGTCGATAGGACCGTTGATCCGGTGGTCAATAGGTGGCTAACGTCGGGAGAAATTTGATGAGCTGGATGATAAGCCATCTTCGACCCTCTACACGTTTCCAAAGGAAAAAATTTTTCTGTTTCTGCTCCAACGAGCCGACCGATCGTCGCGTATTCTCAGTTCTAATCTCGTGAATTAGCGAATTCGTTTCTCAATTCTTTTGAACTCGTGAATTCGAAGGCATTCGTGGTTACGATTATTGCAATTTTAATATTACAATATTTTTGTAATAATAATTTTATTACTATTACAAAATTATCAATAGTTTATAACGATAATTTATAATAATTTTATTATTGCTACTGCAATATTTTGGAGATCACGTTTAAATTTCAATTTCAAGTTTTTGAAGCTTAAACTTTAAAAATTATGGACATTCTAACGTGATATTAAAAGTATTAAAATTGGTCAGAAACTTGAAACTTTATCAATATAACACATTCAGGTGTAATACATCGTTAAACTTTTATATTTGTTATATTTATTGTTGAATAAATACATATTGCAATACCTGCTGTTCTCTCTGAGCCTCTAACAAATAAATTGGTAGTATTTGAAGCATCTCTTAATAATTACCTGTATTACAATTCAACTCGACCAAACGCTCAAAAAATCGAAACAATTTTACTATTGGGACGTTCGACATGAAACGATTGTACCTTTTTTTTTTAAACTTTTACATTATTCCCAGTAACATGCTCGAAATCAATATTGTACACTGTAATTTAAATTACTTCTACAGGGTGGGCCAAATGTTTCTTCCCTATTTTTCTTTTTTTTTTTTAAATAAAACACCGGAATGTAGGGAAAAATCAATTTTATTAATTTCAGATTAAATTCAAGTCCAAACATGATTATGTTTCAAAAATTCATTTCCCAGTCAAATGTTGATCGCCACAGTGTTCGAAAATTAATAAAGAGATCGCGGATTTATTTCAAAGTGATTTTTATCCCGTTTATACAATTAAGACGCTGATTTTTCTTTCTTCCAGAAAATTCTGTCGACACGTTTGAAATTAATATACGAAACGACGGTTTCCACGGTCCGATTTTGCTTCGCCTGTCTCTAGAAAATTTTTCCACAACATCAGCTCTTATTTTACGTGCCCGTGTCTCTCGATTTTCCTTTTTCCGGTTTTCCACCTGCAATGCCGATTCTTTTTTCGGCCAGAAACGTACGGCTACGTGTTTCTTTCTTTTTCCTTTTTTTTTTTTTTTGTCAGAGATTGCGTCCGGTATCTTTTTGCGTTCTTCATTCCCGCCCTTTCTCCCGCTGAATTTGAACCGTTGTTTCCCCGCGTTTCGAATATCGCTACGGGTGGTCCCGGATTTTTTTCGCGCCCTATGTTTTATCTGCCACGATATCCGCACGGTCCCGTGTTTTTACTTTCTCTCTGTCCTCTCTGTTTGCCTTCCCTCCGTTCCTACCGCTGTATTTTTCCTATTTATTCGCACGGGTTCATTGTATATTCCTCCTTTCGTCTCCCCGATTTTTCTGTCTCCGAGGGAACCGGTATTAATAGTTCGATCTCACCCCTAACTCCGCGAACACTTTCATAAAAATGTACAGTGTTCTCCGTTCTCCACTCGGCAGTACAAAAAGTAAAGTGAAAAACAAATCGTGGGTGTTTTTGTGGCAACATGTCGGACAAGCACAGACTTAACGCAAAGTTTCATCCCCTAAATATATCTGACAATTAGGGGCATCTCTGCACTTTGAAATTTCTCACAAGCCTCTGTAGTACGATAATTATTTTAAAGTGAACTTTGTAAGATAAATTTTGTGAGTAACAAAACCTGATTTTTTTTTCTTTTTTTTTGCGACAGAGCTGGTTCCGGGGACAGATAGTTGCATAATTTTAAATAACAATAAATAATAATAAATATTACTATCAATACCATCCGTCATTGAATAAAGACGAATTGAATTTCAACGGCAACAGTGAACAGAGATTGCGTCAACATTGAATAAAGATAATTACATTGTCTCGCGATGCGAATAAAGATAACGTCGACAATACAAAATTTCACAATGCAAACAATACACTAAATTTAGAAGCCACTTCCCCGTGTAGGGGAACAGAGGGCATAATTCATCCTGTTCTTACAATCATCGCTGCCAGCCGGGGGGCCAATAAATCCGCAGAAATCACAAAGAGACACGTAACCATAAATATCGTGTACCGAGGGCAGCAAACGTTCAATTAAAATATTCAGATTGAGACGTCTATCTATCACTCTGTTTCGCTCTAATTCGTGTAAATATACAAAGAGAGAGAGAGAGAGAGAGAAGAAAAGGAGAAAGAAACACTGCAAACGGAATAATACATCGACCAGCAGCCATAAATATTGCATAACTATCCCCTGACGGACACTCCGCCCATGGTTACAACTCGATACATCATTCTGTCTATAGATAGGGGCTTCTTTCGACGCTCAGCCTCTCGTGTTTCATACCCTCGTCTCCATCTTTTTACGTATGTACGTGCATCGTTCATCGCGTCGACCTCGATCATCCCTCTGCCTCCGGTCCGTGGCCTCGCGCTCTTTCAGCCGAGCTGCCGAATCACGCTGCAACTGCTCAGATATCGTAACGAGGAGCGACGAGGAGGAAAAAAAAAAGAAGAAAAAAAAAAGAAAACAGAACACGTAGAGAGGTGGATGAAAGTGTTCGGTGAAAAATTAAATCCGTGACTTTGAACTGTCGTGACAATTTTCGAAGTGCGAGGCAAAGCCAACCCTCGCTTTGACAACTCTTAGTCGCTTCTTTTTTCTTTTTTTCTCTCTTTTCACACTGTGTAACAAGCGAGCGTATTTTCGAACACTGAAATTTTCGTGAAAATTTCGATATACGACGAATATTTGATATTATGCTTTTATGGGGATATTCTAGTGAACTTTTGAAAAAACATCGAGTTTCTTTTTTTTTTCGCGTGTTCTTAGAGGACATGGTTTCGAAAATAAATCTCTGTAACCTTATTTAACCCATGCGAACTCCGAAAATTGACGAAGTTATGGTTGTTTGAAGGACGCGACGACCAGCACTGCAATACTAAACTTTAAAGGCATTTTTCTGGAAACTATGTTTTTCGGAAAATGGTGTCCATGATATTTCAAAATCTACTCGACCAATTGACTCAAAATTTTGAGCCACGCACTTAGTACATGCGTGACTATAGTTCCTGTCAGGATCAACCAAAAAATTGTATTTTTTATATTTCTTTTTTAGGCTTTCGAAGTTTAACAAAAACATGCAAAAATCGATAATCGATTTAACTTCCAAAGTATCGCCACTTTTTTAATTACCGAATTTTTTCTTCTGTTTTGGTACCTGCTATAGCCAAACTTATAATAATTAAGGAACATTCACGTTTTTTTTTTTTTATTTCCGACAAGCAGAATGGCCGGAATCAATGGCCTTTTTTAAAAGCGACTATGTTTGAGAGTAGACAGTGCCACTAATTTTAACATTTTCTGCACCAAAAAATTTTGAAACGTCGTTGAAATACGTATAAACAAACCTTGTCAATTTGACTGCAAAAGGTATTATAGTTTCTTTGCCAAAAGTTTCCTAACAAAGATCAAAAAACACGCACTTCACACTGGAATATCCCCTTAAGTATGAAGAAAGCACTATTGGATACAACGTAGGAAATTACTCTATGCAACCATGTAGAATTTAGTAATCTAGTACAAATCACTTAGCCACCAACCATGTAGAATTTATTAACCTAGTACAAATCACTTAGCTACCAAGCATGTAGAATTTACTAATCTAGTACAAATCACTTAGCTACCATCTATCTGTCTATTGTATATAAGTCCTTTATCATAATATTCATACAAAATGCATACACACTCATCACATTCTTATATATTCTAAATAAGCTCTTATATACTCTTTAATCTCTTTAAACTTCTTTAAAGTACTTTATTATAATATTCATACAAAATGCATACATACTCATCACACTCTTGTATATTCTAAATAAGCTCTTATATACTCTTTAATCTCTTTAAACTCTTTACATTCTTTACACGTGGCTGTTCTCTCTACCCACGTAACACAAACTGATACATTTATTTCTTCACTTCTTTTTTTTCTACTACATTCCTTTGTCTGTCGCTGCCTAATATATATATTTACAATACTAATAGTTAACCTAATCAAATGTAGGATGGTGACATCCATCCGTGTACTGTAGTTATTATGATGATAAATAAATTAACCAACACACTAACACTATAAACATGTAACAACCAAACCTATGGGCCAAAAATGTAAAGCCTGTGGTTTTAATCTTTTCAATAAATTCAATTCAATTCAATAAATTAATATCACAATACTAAAAATAAATAATAACTCCGTAATTAAGTTTTGTAATTTAGCAAATTAATTTTAGTAGTTTAGTAGTATTAATTTTAGTAGTTTATATAAAAATATTATCGATGTAACGAAATATATAATTGCTAATGATAAATATCAAATAACGAAGATTAAACAATGAAAGTTAAATAACGAACGAATAATTAACACGATGACTGCAGTATAATAATATAAGTTTCTGTAAATATTTCCATGGTGATAATAAAATTGCTAACAATTTTTTAAATATTCTACTGTTTATTTTAAATACACATCTCGACGGAACGATTTAATGAACATAGATGTCGTTGATCTAAATTCCTCGAAGTAGAGGTCGCTACAGTCCTGTAGATACTATGATGATTAATTAATTTTAATCACAGTGCTACAAATTTAAATAATAACTCCATCTTTAATTCTGATAATTTATATAAAAATATCATCAGTGAAACAAAATATATGTTAACTAAAAATGAATTATAACAACAAAAAGCAAATAACCAATGAATAATTTCCATGATGGTTACACTATATATATATATATATAAACATTTCCATGGTGATAATTAATGTACTAATAATTTTTAAATATTCTATTGTTTATGAGTTAAATAAAATTGGCGTTGTTAGTTCATCGGAAACTCGCACAACTCGGCGGAACGATTTAGTTTCAACATAGATGGCGCTGATCTAAATTCTGCGGAGGATCGCTACCTCAATCCTACCACGATACAAATTCACTATATAATACTTAACAATATCGTTAGAAATCCCAATCCCACACCAAGACCTTCTAGCTTCAACGACCAAAGCGGAAAGAGAAGAATGGAACAGAATTTGGACTACGACAAATAGAACCAAAAATACATGACAAATAGCACGCCATTTCTATCAAAAAATACCAAATAACAATCTAAGCAGAAAAGAAACGATGAGCTATGACCAGGCTTCGAATAGGACACTCTAAGATCACACACGAATACCTACTAATCAAAACAGGACCTCCTTTCTGCAACACCTGCAACCTACAAGTCACCACCCAGCACCTACTACATGAATGTAGAAAATATCGAAATATAAGAAGTAAATACAGATTAAACCAAAACACCGCTTTAACCTGCCAGAAACAACAAAAAAACGTTATCAATTACCTAAAGGAGACCCAACTTCTAGACCAGTTATAAAGAGATAATTCCAGCACGTCGCTAAAGACCTCTATAGTCGATGCGACGCTAAACCCCCATTTAAAAAAA
>NW_025110328.1:165762-185893 GCF_011392965.1 Frieseomelitta varia | reverse complement strand
AAAAAAAAAAAAAAAACAATATAAGCAGAAAAGAAAGGATAGCTATGACTAGACTTCGAATCGAACACTCCATGATCACACACGGATACCTCCTAAGCAAAACAGAACCACCTTTCTGCAACACCTGCAACACCAACAAATCACCACCCAACACCTGCTACATAAATGCAGAAAATACCGAAGCATAAGAAGTAAATATGGAAATCACCGCTCTAACCTGCCAGAAACAACAAAAAAACGTTATCAACTACCTAAAGGAGACCCAACTACTAGACCAGTTATAAAGAGTCAATTTTGACACGTCGCTAAAGACCTCGTAGTCGATGCGACGCTAAACCCCCATTGAAAAAAAAAAAAAAAAAAAATATCGTTAGAATGGAACTTTATTCGAAATTCTTCTAACAAAACTTCTGACGAGATTTTGTAGAAATAGAGAGAGGCAACACCGTCGTGATAATTCGTGATTTTAAACGGGGTTCAGTTTAATTGACGCTGAGGAAGCCGAAGGTATTATATGGGATCGTGTAGCGCTTCCTCGAGCGAAACGAATGGATTCGGCGAAGCAAAATGAAACGGCGAAACGCGTCATAAACTAGGATTCGTATATCCGTGAAAATGGCGATCTCATAAATATGGCGGAATTGGTCGTCAATTTCGAGTGGCGTAGTAAAACTGGTCTAATCTTGAGGATGTTTATATCGCTCGCGCTTCAATCGCATCTTTTGTCTCTTTACGTTTCCTCTACAACCCCCCCCCCCCCACCCTTTTCTTTATAGCAACCGAACGACATACTGTTCCATATCGGGATAAGACGAAACTATCCGTTTATTATGAAGCTTCTTGAAATTTACTCTGAAGAAACTGCTTTTCATATTTTCAACACCTAGCGCCTTAAATCCACGGAGCTCTGTTGGATTAGGAGGGTCCATTAAATTTTTAACGACGAAGCTGAATTTCGAGCGATATTTTCTTTTGAAACTTGATTAGTTGGCGAATACTTTGTTTCTTAAAATTTTTATTACTTTACATAGTTTTATTGAAGATGTTGATACTTGAATTCTTTACGGAAAATAAAACTATGTTTAAGAAAATGGAACTTCACGTGCAACGGCCTTGAAATTTCGACCGACAGTACATATTCAGATATTTTGACAGTCAATTATTATATATTGTATATGTTTATTATATATGTATAATATTTATTATTATTGTATAACAGTTATTATATATTTATTATTATTATATAACATTTATTATATATTTATATTATATAACAATTATTATATATTTATTATTATTATATAACAGTCATTATATATTTATTATTATTATATAATAATAATTATATATTTATTATTATTATATAATAATAATTATATATTTATTATTATTATATAATACTTATTATATATATTTATTATTATATAACAGTTATTATATATTTATTATTATTATATAACAGTCATTATATATTTATTATTATTATATAATAATTATTATATATTTATTATTATTATATAATACTTATTATATATATATTTATTATTATATATAACAGTTATTATATATTTATTATTATTATATAGTATTTATTATATATTTACTATTATTATATTATATTTTTTATTATACGAATAACATTAGAATGATGTCCATTAACGAACATCAGAACACACCTAAATATAATTGCAAGTCAGTTAATCATACACGAATAAATCTTAATATTCAGAGGAAAGAAGTGCCCCTAATCACTGTTCGCTGATAAACAGATCGAGCGTTCAATGAAAAACTCCAACGACTGCCAGATTAAAAATCAACCAAAAAAACGCAATCAACGTAACACACGAAGAAGGCAGATCCTCCTCAATATTTGATACACTATGAAATAAGACGAAAAGTATCGATTTCCCGGAGAGGAGATCGAGAGGAATATGATGGACTGTCTTCTTTGAAAATCGCTTAGGCCATTCATCTTTCCCTCCCTTTTCGCGCGGAGGCGAAAGATGTTTTTCTTCATCGGGGGCGAAAGAGAGATCGCAGAAAGTGACGAACGAAATAAAAATGGCAAGCAAATGTGAAATTGAAGTGGACCGTCTCGCTTTCGAGTTGCGAGAAATGTCCGAGGAAATTGTGAAATTGTGGACGTAAAAAGGATAGGGCATCTGAGGGAAGTGAGGGATGATTTGAAAGAGATTAAAACCTAAAAACTGTGTGGAGGAGTGGCGAACAAGAAGAATAAGTTGTTCAAGATTGAATTGGAGAGGGGGGAGCGCGCAAGAGCGCGCTTTTTAAATAAAAAGCGCCTGGAAGAGTTCGAGTTCTTTAAGTTGAAAGCGTGAACGCGAGGGGATGTTGGAAAGCAAATTGATAACACTGTCGAAAGAGTCGAAAATCGAACGGTTACAATCGAGGTATCGATCACTCTACTGCAGTTGCTTAAAATGTAATTTACGTGTGTGATACGTAGAGATTGAAAACAGCGTGTAACAAATTGAGGACCATCGAGGTTAATAATTGTTTAAATGTTATTTTTGTAATGTACAACTTTTTTTTACTTAATAACATATAATTTAACATATAATATATAATATATTTATATATATATACATTTAATATACAACTTTTATTTTTGTAATATATAACGTACGAAAGTAATTTATTTTATTTTATATATATTTATATATATAGAGTAATTTATTTTATTTTATATATATTTATATAATAGTGTTATAAATATTTATATTATAGTTATATATTTATATTATAGTTTTATAAATATTTATAAAATATATATATTTTATATATATTTATATAGTAATTTATTTTATTTTATATATATTTATATTTTATATATATTTATATAATAGTGTTATAAATATTTATATTATAGTTTTATAAATATTTATAAAATATATATATTTTATATATATTTATACAGTAATTTATTTTATTTTATATATATTTATATAATTTATTTTATTTTATATAATATTTATATATATTTATATATATAGTAATTTAATTTATTTCACATATATTTATATATATAGTAATTTATTTTATTTTATATATATTTAATATACAACTTTTACTTTTCTAACACATAATGTCAAAGTCGAAGAATTCGCCGAGGAAGAAAAAAATCAGTGGCAAGAGGAAAAGAGGGGCAGAAAAAAAGTAAATAAATAAAGAAGAAAAAATGAACTTCACCCTCGGATGAACAGAAGCTCGAAACGAGGATCTCCTTCACCCGGAGAAGGAGGGAAAATTTCGACGAACAGCAGCGCGAGTAAGCGAAAATTAAGAAAAATCGACGACCCGATCGGGAACAAGAAGGGAACCGTGAAAGCAACCGTGTCGAGGAAGATCGTGACGTTCGCCAGTGTAAATCGTGAGAGGAAAAATGCTGGAGGGGAAACTGTGTGGATGGAGAGACACGGCCGTTGGTTGGCTGACACGTGACCGGAATATTTCCGATCCGGTTGCCGGTCGGTCGCAAACCACCCACCCTCACCCGCGTGTGTTTCTCCGCTGGCGATATCGGCTCCGACGCCAACGTACACACACACGAGTCGGTCTCGCGATGTTCACACGTGTCACGAAACCCAGGACGGGAATCAAAGCGCGTTGTTGCACAGGATCGCGCCCGGGGATGGAAACGCTAAACTAAACCGAAGACCGCCACCCGATAATGGAGACGTTCGATTCTTCTGCACCGGCGGGTGATTACCGGCTATACCCTTTACAAGCGATTCCCTTCGAACGAACGTGTCGAGGGAAAATTGCAACCAGGTGCACTATCTACTTGCGTGCGTGTGTGTGTGTGTGTCTATCGATTCTCAATGGAGACCTTGCTTACTTTGGATTCACCGTTGCCTCTGCTCTTTGTGATCGCCGGTTTAAATTAGAATATAAACAGCAGCGTGTGGATTTAATCGCAGACTGAGAATTCTCGAGTCGATGCGAGAATCAGCGTGTGCGTAAACTTTTCGGAAAATTACCGTAGTATATCGACGATTTCAACGCTTTGATCATTTCTAATTTTGGAATATTTGGAAAGTTGTAGAATTTCATTCGGAGACGAATTTTTAATTTTAGGTTTAATACGATGATAGTTATTTCGAAATGATTAACATTCTTGTCGCTGTAAAGTATGGTTATATGATTTAATTATGACACGCAGTGATCTTCCGAGTCGCTGGAAAATCAACGTGAATAAATTTCAGAAAATCAAGAAATTAATTTTGAGACGACGATTATTTATACTCTTTGATAATTTTGAAGGGTTTAACAGGATCATACTGATTGTGAAAAGATTAATTTTGAGGATCGTTATTACTTTAAGTCGCGGTAGTAAATTTATGAAATTTGCCAGATGCAGTGGCAGTCAGTAAAATTAATAATTTTTAATCTATTTACATTACAGATTAATATTTTCTTTTTTATAGAAAAAAATACATTAACTATGATACATATAAAAATACATTGACTATATTAAAAAGTGTATCGTTCTATTTAAAAATGTAGAGATGAGACCTCGAAGTGAATCCCATCTGCAAAAAAATTATTACAATCCTCTCTGTATTATAATAATTTTTGTTAACAAAGTTCCTTGAAGAAACACATTTAAGACGACCGAGTTACGTGGTCCGGTATTTTATCAGAAAAATTGAAATTTTATATTTTAATCGTTTCATTAAAAAATTTGGAAGCTTTATCTATTCCTTGTTTCATCCGGATTTAATATGTATCATCTCCGACATTCATCTCGAAAATATACAAACTGATAGACTAGAGTACGAGAGAAAGTTTAAAGTGGTACACGGAATTATACTTCATGCAGTTTGAAATGCAGGATTATGCTTGACAAGAGCAATGTGAATAAATGTAAAATATATTTCAGAATGTATTATTGTTACCGATACGTTGATACTGTAGACAAAAAGAATGCAATATAATATTAATGTTCAATAGGATGCAGTAATATAAAATTAATTATTTTATATATAGTGATATAATATAAACTAATTAATATTTGACGAGACACAGAATTACTCGATAAGGGCAATTGTTAGTACAATATTTAGTAGATTATTCATATTCATAATGTTCACACTACTGATGCATATTATATCACTAATCTGTTATATTATAATATTATATAATATTACAATAAAATATTATATTATTTGATATGTTGTCCAATACATCATATGGGTGATGATAATTTATTTCTTCCCACAGAAGGGGAGGAATTATTTCTTTGTTTCACTCGTAGCATGCATTAAATATTATAATGTCGATAATTTAATATTACATTCTTATAATTTCAGTATTAATAAATATATTATTATCGTATTAATAACATTATATAACCTATTCAATATATCTTTTAGTCCACATATTTATGTTATATTATTGCATATGTTATTTATATTGTATTGTATTATTATTACATATATTATTTATATTGTATTATACATATTTATATATATTTCGTACTTTGTGGAGGAATTTATACATTTTGTTTCACTACTACTGTCGACATATTGTACATTCATTATATTCATCACACATTCATCTATCATGTCATTTTATATATTTTGTCCATCATGTTGTTATCATCACGCTAATAATCTACCAAATATTCCAAACTTTATCAAAATATGATACAACTTCATCACAATTTCAAGCGACAATAAACAAACAAAAGACTCGCTTCGCGACGTCTCCACATCCTCGGCTCAGCAAATTCAGTTTCATCGATTCCCATCAATTTCTCCCCCAAAAAGAAAGAAAGAAAGAAAGAAAAAAAAAAGGAAAGAAAGACAAAATAAGAAGCCGACAGACGGCACAACTCTTTTTCCTCTTCCTCCTCCTCTCTACTTTTCCATCCGCCATTCCCATTCGACTGGATAGAGGATCTGGCAGCGGATCGAGACGAGACGAAACCGCCCGTAGGCAACGACGTACGATAAGCAACGATCGTTTCTCTCCGGGACGTTTTCTCGATCGGTATCTGTGTAGCTGCTATTCGAGGGCGCGTGAGCGGAATCAATCGAAGACCGAAGCGGTGGCAAAGCCACGTCCAAGTTCCATTAAGCTGGCGTGGAGATGCACGGACCTTCACAGTTCACTCCGTAGTTAACCCTACGACGAGGGGGGTGAGAGGAGGGAGAAGACGCTCAGTGCACGTGCCGCTAGTTGTCAGACGATCGACCAAGTTCCCGGAAACTGTAGACAGAAGGCTTGCGCACTTGGAACAATGACTGGTAATTAAAGATCGGATGGAATAAGCGGCCGATACCGCCGCGAATCTGCCCGATGAATTCTGTTAAAATGAAATTGCCGCGCGGAACTCTCCGCGTTTTGTTCACCGCACGCATTATTCGATTACTGTTATGTGTTGAATATTATATATAATATAATATATAATATATAATAATGCAATATAATATAATGTTACATTTATAATAATATTATATTAGAAATTCGCCGTCTCGATACGTCATATAACGTATAATGTATAATATTGCAATATATAACATATACTTCATAATATATTTATAATATATTTCAATATATTTTATAATATATTTATAACATATTTTAATATATTTTATAATATATTTACAATATATTTCAATATATTTTATAATATATTTACAATATATTTCAATATATTTTATAATATATTTATACTATATTTCAATTATAATATATTTATAATATATTTCAATTATAATATATTATATAATATATTTCAATATTACACATTATATGTTACATTATATGACGTATATCGAGACGGCGAATTTCTTCAAATGCGAATATTGTAGCCGCGACACTCTTAACGCAATGGAGGGGATAGCAGTCAAGAGAGTGGGGGGAGGGGCGGAGCTAGCGATCAAGAGAGTGGGGGCAAGGGCCGCCAGTTAACCACCTCCTGTTTTACGTTACAATATTACATGTTACAATAAGACACAACGAAAGCGTATTTTTATAACACTCCAATTATAAATATCTTATTTATTCATAGTTAGTTTTATGTCTCTATTTAAAATTAATTAATTGCTCTTTATTTAAAATTCATTGTTCAACGATATTCACTTGGGTGTATTTGATTCATCAGGCCAAAGTGCAGGATGATCATTTAAATGTTTTGCAAATTTAAATCTCGTTTTTGTTCCCATCGCGATGCATTAAGAACGCAGCAGAGAACAAAATCCATTGATGGTCCAAAAATTCTTGTCCCCGAGAGTGGTATTAAGAAAAGCACAATATTGTATTTAAACAATGAAGGTCCCGTTGTGGACGCATTTCGGTCTTCAGATGTTTCATTCATTAGAACAATCAAATATGCGGTTCCATTCGTCAGAGCAGTCAAATATATACAAATTCTTATGAATATACATACATATACAGTTTGTTCATCAAATATTTCACTCGTCAAAGCGAGTGTTCATTAGACCCGCTATAACCAATGCTTCAAGCAAACGTATTTCAATTAGATCGTTGATAATGTCAGTTGAGATCGTTAGAAGACGAAAGAATAGTTGCTCGTGTTTAATTTGAATTTTACTACCTCGCTCAGCTCTTTGGCGTCGCCATGTTTCGAAGAACATTGTCCTTCAGATATTTCCAGCGGAAGCACCCGAGCAAACGAAACGCTTCCATTGCCCCGAATATATTTTATAACGAGGCTGCGACGCGATCCTCTAGCAGGAATAATAGAGCAGCGTCGTAAAACGAAGCCGCCATGCGTAACACACCGAGAGGAAAAGAATTTGAAAAGCAGCCCATTTGCTGCGTCGCGTCGCCGCTTTCGAACAACGTTGAATAATTTCGACGCACCGTCACGCAGATTCTGTTTATTCGGCGAGCGACTTAACGAAAGTTTTGATTTCTTCAATGACAGAAATTCTTGGCTCTCCAAGCAATTTTCGGCTTTCTTGAAAAATCAAATTAAACGAATTACCGTCGCGTTCGTGTGTACTTTGTCTATTGTAAAATTAAGTTGTAATTATTGTAATTGATATCAATAAACGATTAACAATTTTTTGAATATTTTATAAAAAAAACTTTCGATCACATAAAGTCGCACACGCATATTGAATGATTAAGAAACTTTTTTTTTGCCATTTTTCAAAGAAAACTATCAGCTTTCGATGAGCTATGATCCCGTGGAAAAGTTTTGTCTTTCTGATGAGTAGAAAAAATCTTGCTCTTGCCTCGAAGGGGAAATAAAGTTTGGTAAAATCGAACTTCAAGTTTAGCTCAATTGTTTTTTCATGGATCTATCGAATGTTTATTTTTTATCCATTATTTTTTATCCATTATTCATCCATCCACTTGTCTACTTTCATATATTTTTATGTACCGCCGCGTGCAACGTGCATCGCCGCAACTTTATCAATCGAATTGCGCGTCTCGTCGCAAGATCGGCGCAAAGTTGCAAGTATTTCGCGCAAAACGGCGAGAAATTCCTGTACAACGGATATTGGAACACTTTCGTCCGAGCAACGTTGCGCGCGAATTCGAGGCATCTCGGGACCTGATGCACTCTTGAATGGGCGAACATTCCGCGACGAGGAAAAGCGAGAGCACGCTCACGACATTGCCGAGTACTGATAAGAAACGACGTTCGATTGTTTTGTCGAAGGAAATTGAGCACGAGGCGGAGTAGCTAGGAGGGGCGCGTGATAAATTGCGTGAACGGATCGCGATCAATCTTGCTTTTTGCTCGGTTATTTCGGCTCGGCGTGTGCTTCATCCTCGGCGCAATTAAACGCTTGCTTACTGTGGACAATTGATTGGAATCTGCTCGACTTACTATTTGTGGTTGTCAATACTCCTCTCTGTCTTTCTCTCTCTTTTTCCGTCCGGGAAAGAGCGGACTTGCAATTAGCGAAAGTTCGATGGATCGAGCATTACACTGAACTGTGAGTGTGGACAGTGTTTCAACGGTTTCAGAAAATCGGTTTCAAGGAAATTTTTTTTGTACAACTGAGATTTATTAATAACGAGTTTGCAAATAGAAAGAGAGAGAGAGAGAGAGAGTTCAATCAACGGCGGATTTTTCGACGTGAAAAATATTTTTCAACGTCGTTCGAACGTTTCGAAATTTTCACAACGCGGTCCATTTTCATAGTAATCATGCCATTGGTATCAGAAACTAAAATTCAACAACGCACGAAAGGAAGGAAACCAACGCAAAGAGAACTGCCACCTGAAACGTTCAACATAGGGATTAATAACCCTACTATATCATTCCAAGTTTCCGCCCTTCCGTGTTTCGAATTCTTCTTCCGTTCAAACGAATACCACGACCAGCTTTCAACTTACTTACGTGGAACAGATAGCGAACGATAAAACGCGGGAATAAGGGCGGCAATTAATAGCGGCAACGAAGTCGACCACGGTTCCCCGGCAATTGTTTACGTAAGTAGTTTGCCTCGTTAGTAGTCAACCTCGGCCATCTTCGAAACTTTTATTTCGACAATTTCGCATCGCCGCAGTTTTCAATGTTTCTCGAACTTATCTCGGCCTCCTCGACTCGTTTCCGCCTGATTTTACTGTCTGATTTTAAACTCTCAGCTCGACTGCGCGTGAAAGGTAAAAAATGCCTTCAATTACTTGCATTTTTTGTTAGATTTAGGTTAGGTTAGGTCACTGATGACGATGTGAACATCCTACAGTGAAAATAAATAAATAAATAATGTAAAGACCATTGTAAAGTAAACTGGTAACTAACAAATAAATGTAATAAATGTGTTTGTTGTTTAATAACGAATAAATGTATAATATATGAAAGGTTATGTCCGCGAATGTTGGAGGCGCTGGTGCCGCGACCACGACCGCCATTTTCTCTAAGCAAAGAAAGAGAAAATGGAGGATCTCGTTAGCGTGCGTCTCTTTTTATAGTGAAAAGCAAGCAAGAGCGTAATTGTACGCAATATATTGACTATTTATTGCGTTAAATGCAAACTTTTTTATATTATCCACACAATATATAATATATAATATAAATAATATAATAAAATATAATATAATACAATATAATATAAATATAATATATAAAAATATAATAATATAATAATATAAATATAATATATAAAAATATAATAATATAATAATATAAATATCATATAATAATTAATAATATAATAGTATAAATATAAATATAAATATAATATAATAATATAATAATAAAAATATAATTTTATAAATAATGTATAAATATAAAAATATAAATAATAATATAAATATAAATATAATATAATAANTATAATAATAAAAATATAATTTTATAAATAATGTATAAATATAAAAATATAAATAATAATATAAATATAAATAATAATATAAATATAAATAATATAATAATAATATATAATATATAACACAAAATGAGAGCACAAATGAAAATCTAATTTACTCCTATTTCATTACGCCTTTATCATGCTTACTTTATTACCCCTTTATTTCTGAACTGAATACAAAATCGAATTAATTACAAAGCTCGCTCTGATTCTGCTTCAATTTAATTTAAATTGATAATCAGTTCTTTCAATCTTTCAGCATCTATCCAGATAAAATCGAAAATCTCTTAATTTTATCATTGATCGTTAATTAAAGTGAATGTTCTAGACAGGAGAGAGAGGACGTGCGAATGCTCTAGGTACGCATCATTCAATTTAATTGGTTTCGTTGGGAATCTTCCCTCCCAGTAATATTACAAGTTCGTGTGTAATGGACATTGTTCTTCGTGTCTCAATTTACAGACATCAGGTTAATTAACGTGACGTCTGAGCGATTCGTTATATTCGATTCCGTGAATTAATTATCACAGAAGAATTGGAGTGCATTTCAATGGCGCGTGAAGCGAAATTATTATTTGTCGTTTATTACGATGTTATTGTTTACTTGTACTCGCATCCGTATTTATACTAATCTTGATTTAACCTAATTAACCAACTCACCATTGCGTCAAGCCCTCTGCTTGATTAACGCGTCGTTCCCTGATTTTTGCGCGTATGATTGCGAGAATGAAAAATCTATTTAACTTTGTTATATCATTCATCAAGCTTGCGTTGGAGAAACGAAAAAAAAAAAAATATCCGAAAAATTTGAAGAAAACATATTTACATATTCCACGGAATAAATACACGAGCTTCTATCGAGAATTACAAACCAAAAAAATCTCTAAAACTCTAAACGAACAAAATCTTTAAAACTCTCTAAACGAAGAAAATCATCTTTATCTTCAATTCAACGTCAAATCACATAAAATATTCCTGTTGAATCGAAGATAAGAAAAATAATAAATATTCTGTTCGTGCAGATATTTCCACCCCTTCTGTTCGATTCTATGTAATATTTCATGGAAAGATCAAGCGAGCAACGTGTATCCTCTTTCTTTTGGAGTACGCGCGCGACATTTGTACATTATCTCCGAGGATTGGAACGCATGCATATATCCGCGCAGTTCGTCATTTTTGATAACAGGTGGGAACGCCTCTGTGGCGACTTTCGTCGCCATTCTCGCGAAGCTTAACCGTTCGACCGAGTTCAAGAAACCAGAAACTCTCGATGTCGATGTCGAAGAAAAATTAAACGAACTATTTTCTAATGTCAATTATCGTTAAATGAATCGTTACGCATTGGTATTATTATTCGAAGATTTATAGAAGGTTTATTATCCATTATTTCGTAGCAGCGATGAAGAAATATTTCAGAATACGTCTCTAACGAATAAATATTTTGTGTTTCACTTCTATTGTACTTCTATTGTACAACGTTTCTTTAAGTGGTTTCAAGTTCTCCAGTTGATAATTTCAAAGGTTATATAGTATTAATATAGTATAGTATAACATTAATATAATATTAATATATATAGTATATATAGTATTAATTATATATAGTATAGTATAATATAGTATTAATATATATATATAGTATTAATTAATATAGTATAATATAGTATTAATATAGTATCAGTATAGTAATCATTATATAGTATAAATATAATGACTACTATATAGTATAAATATAGTATAGTATTAATATAGTAGTCATTATATAGTATTAATACAAATAACATAAATATAGTATTAATATAATGACTACTATATAGTATAAATATAGTATTAATATAGTAGTCATTATATAGTATTAATACAAATAACATAAATATAGTATTAATATAATGATTACTATATAGTATAAATATAGTATTAATATAGTAGTCATTATATAGTATTAATATAGTATATTAATAATATAAAAATATACTATATTAATTTATATTAATATCATAAAAACATAGTATCAACAATAATTTCCATGATATTAATAAAATTTCAAATTGTTTTCTGTAACATGTAAAAATTTTTCTACGAAGGAAAAATATAGTAGTCATTATATAGTATTAATACAAATAACATAAATATAGTATTAATATAATGACTACTATATAGTATAAATATAGTATTCATATAGCAGTCATTATATAGTATTAATATGGCATATTAATAATATAAAAATATACCATATTAATTTATATTAATATCATAAAAACATAGTATCAACAATAATTTCCACGATATTAATAAAATTTCAAATTGTTTTCTGTAACATGTAAAAATTTTTCTACGAAGGGAAAACGATTCGAATACTTTCGCGAGCCCGTTTATGACAACGAAATTCAAGTCACTGCGAATAGGATTGTAAATCTTGACGATCGTAACAATCACCTCTCACGTTACAATGCTAATGAAATTATTCTAATCCACGTAACAAATACGTGAGATTTTTCCAACAGTTGAAAACGTTTCGAACACTGTACAGCGATCAATTCGCAAATCACTCTGAAAAGTATTAAAAATCCATTGAATGGCGATCGTACGTATCTCGCCTCGCTCATTCACCCGAGATCCATTCCAACATCTTTACGGAGTTAATAAACATAAAGTATTCCGGCAATATCACAGAGCGGGACTCTAGAGCCCAGGCTGCGTGCACAATATTGCCTCGCAATACCAAGAACTTTACAACCCTCCGCCTCCCATTCTTCCCTCTTATTCCATTTTTTCCCTTCCGCGTCCTCCTTTCTTCAACTACACTCCGTATTTGCGACCGGGATAATAACCTTCTCCTACGGGCTTGTCCGAGTTTCTCTTCGTCATAACCGAGCGCGGTCGCAAGCGTGTTCCCTCCGCGCGAAGACAGAGAAATAAAGCGAGAGAGTGAGAGAGAAATTGCTTTTCAGCGTTGCGTCCGAGTCCCAGGGGAGCAGTTTCGCTCGTCCGGGTCCCTTGTTCGTCCTGCAACTTTCCACGAGGGACCTGGCCCAACGGAGACCAACGTTACGCGTATTACGTGTACACTGTTCCGCGGATGCAGCTGCTGCTGCAAGTTGGATGCGAAAATCCTCGACGCCACGGTTCATCCGGATCAGCTCATTTGTAGGGTTCATGGGGATTCGCTGTTCCGTTCGAAATTATATCTCTGATTCCCGAGGTGTTGAGTCAAATGGAAAGATCTCGGAAGAATCATTTGTGTCTGTGCTTCTTTCAGTCTTCTCAGGAAGACTTGACTTTAGAATAATTTTCTTTTCCTTTCTTCTTCTATTTTTTTTTTTTTTAATACATTGGAGACTTGATAGCTCGGTGCGAGTCGTGCTTAGAGATCAGTTTGTCGTCATTGACAGACAGTAACGAGGAAAGTAGTGAAATTAGAGTCAAATTTGAAATGAAGTGTATGGAAAATAAATTCGTCAGTATTGTAACTTTCTTTCTTTCTTTTCTATAGGAAATAAAACTATAGAAAACTAACTAAATACTATAGAAAAATATACTATAGAAAATAGTATAGAAAAATACTACAGAAAAATAAATACTATAGAAAGTAAAACTATAGAAGATTTCTAACTATAAAAATATACTATAGAAAAATATACTAATATACTAACTATAAAAATATAATAATATAAAATATATACATATAATAATAAAAATATAATAATAATATATATATATATATAATAAAAATGTAATAATAAAATATATATATAATAATAAAAATATAATAATAAAATATATATATTAATAAAAATATAATAATAAAAATATACTAATATACTAACTATAAAATATACTAATATACTAACTATAAAAATATAATATAGAAAAATACTATAGAAAAATAAATACTATAGAAAATTTCTAACTATAGAAAAAATATACTATAGAAAAATACTATAGAAAAATAAATATTATAGAAAGTAAAACTATAGAAAATTTCTAACTATAGAAAAAATATACTATAGAAAAATACTAAAGAAAGTAAAACTATAGAAAATTTCTAACTATAGAATCTTCTCATATACATACGTACACATTTCAATGCAATTTTTAATTTCATTCCTTTGAAGTATAAAGAATCATTGTACCTAAATTAAATTAAATTGTGTAACTCAAATAACGTAAATTATGTAGATTGAACCATGTAATTATATGACGCAGATTATGTCACTTTGTCGTGTCACAATATGATATGACGAATTCATTTGAAAGAATAATTCATTCTTTGATCAATATTCGCTAGAAATACAATTGAAATTGCATTTTAATTAATTATACTGATCATTGTGCTGTAATAATTGTATTTTAATCAATCATTTAATTGATTGTACTTTAATCGTTGAAATGGATCGCGCCCCCCAGCAAATATTCGTTTTTATTGTATTTAAATATCATAGTTTAATTAATTATTTAATCAATTGTACTTTGATCATTAAAACGGATCGTATCTCCAACAGATACTTCGTTTTTATCCAGATATTGTATTTTAATTAACTATTTTAATCAATTTTACTTTGATCGTTGGAACAATTCGTGTCTCTAAACGGTCGTTTTATTCTATTTAAATTGTATCTGTAACAAATACTAAGGAAATGGTTTCAAGTTTCATTCTCTACAGCGGTCATTCAGTTTGTTAATAATAAACAGCGATATCGTTTCGCGACAGAACCACACGTAATTCTCTCATCCTGCTCATTACCGATACCGTAAACCTTCCCATTCGAAAGCATAATTTCATTGTTGCCAAACGAGTGGGAGAGAGACCTGTTTCGAATCGAAAAATATGGCGGATAATTGGCAGAAATAGGGAAAAGTTGGCACGTCGAACGCGCCTGATAGCAAATTCGCCGATTAATCTCGACTCGAGCTCGTCCCCCGAGCATTCGAGGCTCGACAAGCTCGCCCATTTCCTTCCACATCGTTCGTCGAATGATCATTGATTTCAGAGCGTCCCACGACGATTGTCTCACGAACGAGGCGAATTTTCTGCTGGACGTAACGTCGCGTCGAGCACTTCCGGTGGAACGTAACGGAAATAACAATCGGAACAGACTTCCAGACGGCGAAATCAGACGGCAAATTTTCAAAATTGTTTTCGTTTGGTGGCTGCCAACACCTGGAAAGTGTTCGAACAGGCTTCGAGAGAGATATACCGCGATTTTTGGTAATACAGTGAAAATTATAACGACCAGTAACGTGTGGAATAATAATACGATACGTTTTGTCGATTCATCGTTAATAGTGAAATTGATAAAAATGAAATGTCGAAAATTAATCTCGCAAATTTTGATGAGGAGCTGAGAATTCCTGCAGAGAAATTTGCAATGGTAGATGCAAAATATTACACTATTCGTGCGTTCAATTTATAATCATAAATTGCGCAGTCCGTCTTCTCTTGCGTTGAGTATTCTGTTACGAGTGACAAATTTCGATGCATCAATCAGGATTTCAAGCTACTAGAAAGAACCATCATTGACGATTCTAATAAAAAGTAAACATCTTCATTTACTGCAAGGCTTTTGATAGTCACGTCTTGGTCTCGATAGAGGTAAAATTTAAATTTATTTTATTACTATTAAATTTATTACTATTAAATTTATTTTATTACTATTAAATTTATTACTATTAAATTTATTTTATTACTATTAAATTTATTACTATTAATAAAATATTTATTTTATTAAATTTAAATTTATTATTATTAATAAAATATTTATTTTATTACTATTAAATTTATTATTATTAATAAAATATTTATTTTATTAAATTTAAATTTATTACTATTAATAAAACATTTAATTTATTAAATTTAAATTTATTATTATTAATAAAATATTTATTTTATTACTATTAAATTTAATATTATTAATAAAATATTTATTTTATTAAATTTAAATTTATTACTATTAATGAAATATTTATTTTATTAAATTTAAATTTATTATTATTAATAAAATATTTATTTTATTAAATTCAAATTTATTTATCTTATAAGTAAAATTTAAATTTTCAAGGTCATGTTCTTTACATACAATACACCTCACGATACAGTAATATATATATATATATGAAAAAAAAGATTTCTGATCTTGAAAAGTCCTTGAGAAAGAATAACTTTGGAAAAAAAAATTCTTACTAGTTACTCGCCTTTTTATATCATTCACGTTAAGTAAAAAATATTTTTTGCACCGTCACAATTCGAAAAGATATTCAGATGTTAGGGCCTCGCTGAAATGGATCGCCCATATATATATATATATATATATATATATATATATATATATATATATATATATATTATATTATCGGATATTGGTGCAACAGCTGACGCTCATCCCCTCCATTTCTTCCAGTGTGCAACATCAATCATTGCGATGTTACAACTGTTTCGACCGTGGGTTTTCACATTTTTAATTGGAACTGCAACTTCCGAACGCTGTGAAGGTGAGTAATTGCACGAACGGCGAACAGCGTAGCGATAAACGAGGCGAGTTCCCCGCGAAAACGCGTCCGCCGGAAGGACAACAGACGTTGTTAGTTTCAATCGTAAAGTAAAGCCGAAGGAAGCAAGCTGGAGTGAGCTGGTAACGAGAATCTCAATTACAACTGATTTCTTGAGCATCCTTTCTTGAGGGGGAGGAGGAGTTGATATGGCGACCGACCACGATGCAAAGCGTCCTTGTTAATTATCCTTGGTCCTCGCAAACCACGATCGAGAGAGAGAGAGAGTGAGAGAGAGAGAGAGAGAGAGAGAGAAAGTAGCCAGATTAGAATCGTCGTGATTGTGTCAAGTAGAATTAAAGTGAAAAATAAAAACATTTTCTTTTCGAGCTGTCATATGTTCTTCTTGAACCGATTTAACATCATTCTAATAGTTTAAATTAATATAAAATTATATTTTTAATAATATATATTGTATTCTAAAAATTATATTATATTATAAAAATGATATTTTTAATAATTACATATTAAATTACATTTAAATTAATAATAAAAATTAGTATTTGGAAGGAGTGTCTCGATGTTGTTCGAATCTGTCACTTTTTTAAATTTTCACGAATATAATTGCGAGAAGAGAGACGAGAGAGAGAGAGAGAGAGAGAGAGAGAGAGAGAGAGAGAGAAAGAGAGAGGCCAGATTAGAATCGTCGCGATTGTCTCAAGTAGAATTAAAGTGAAAAATAAAAACATTTTCTTTTCGAGCTGTTATATGTTCTCCTTGAGCCGATTTAACATTATTCTAATAGTTTAAATTAATATAAAATTATATTTTTAATAATATATATTATATTCTAAAAATTATATTATATTATAAAAATGATATTTTTAATAACGTATATTTATAATATTAAATTACATTTAAATTAATAATAAAAATTAGTATTTGGAGGGAGTGTCTCGATGTTGTTCGAATCTGTCACTTTTTTAAATTTTCACGAATATAATTGCGAGAAGAGAGACGAGAGAGAGAGAGAGATTTTTCATTTCATCGTTTCCAGTTTTTTTCGTGTTCTCGTTTTAGTTTGCGATTTCCAGTTCTGGTCTGCGGCTATTTTTAAATAGATATTCGTCTATTTGGATATTTGATTGAAACTCTACTGAATAATATATATTGCGCTGGATCTTTTTCTTTCTTTTTCTTTCATTGCATCCATTTTTCACTCGTCAATTATTATATGTAATTGCAACTAGAGAGTACTTCGTTAATTGAATTTTTACGATTTCATTCGTTTCGTATTTTCCTACGTTTCAAATTTCCAAAAACACAGAAGCATAGAAATCTGCTCAGGTTTAATTTTGTAGACTTTCGTATTCATTATATTAATCAAATTCGATGAATAATTTGGAATAGCGTTGAACTGATGTTTATTAGAAAAACACTAGACGATCCTAAATTCATCCAAACTCGAAGTTTTCGAAGACAAACCGTTGCATAGGCGTCATTTTCAATGGAATTTCAATATTTAATTTCAAAACGTGCAAATTGTAATTCATTTCTCGTCAAATCATTTAATTGTACTATACTTGTATCAATCTTATATAATTATCTAATCTTATACAATTTTTATCTAATCGTACTATTTGCACCAATTGTATCGCATTATACTTTTTACACAATTTCTCGTATACTCACATACTTTATACAATTATATCGTATTTACTTTACAATTGTCAATTATTCACTTTCTTCATTTTAATAATCGAGTCATTCCATTGTGTCGTACAATCTGTTATACATATTTTTACTTCTAAACAAATGACACCATTTAACCTTCTAAACAGATGAATTTTCCAGCAATTTAAGATACTCAACGCTGGTTCGCGTGCTTGACAACGTTAATCAGTATGGAGATCGGCCGAATAAACGTGGCAACAAAATTTTGAAGATCGCGGCGTTAGTGCTTTTACAACGGTTGACATAATTTCTACAGACTTAGCATCACTGTCAGTTGGGCGCGCGGATTTACGAAATTTGCAAAGCGAGCTTTAAGCGGACTACTTTTAGGGGTTGTCTCTCGCGTCTCTTTCTCTCACGCGCTATCTAAATCCGCGCAAAATCTTCGTCTTTCTCCCTTTTCCTTTTATTTTGTTGCTCGTTGAATCTCCTTCGAATAAACTTCGCAATTTTTAACGCTCCCGGAAGGACAGAATTTTAGTTAAATCTCGTTCAATTTGGTTAAATAAAAATTTTTATTTATTTTGTAAAGAAACTTCCGCCTAAATATTTTAATTGGATATATAGATGAATTGTTGAATATGTATTAATTGTTAAATTTTGGGAAAAAAGTTTCAGTCGAACGACGAGTTAAATAAATAAATGTCAACTACTGCGCACGCCAAAACAAATATTACTATTTAACAAACATATTTCGAACGAATCTCGTAATTCTCGAATCGTTTCGTATAAATTTTCATACAAATGGTTCGTTCTGCAAATAAAGAAATGAATAAACCAACAATTACGTACATGCAGATAAATTTAAATTTTGTTATTCAACAAACAGACATCTTAAATCCCAGAATAATAATTTTTGGACTCATCTCAAACAAATATTTAATTAACAATTAAACAATTTGTCCCGCGATCAAACGAATGAGTGAATTAATTGAACAAAGAGATTAAATTAATTAAGTAAATAACCACTAACAATGGAGCAGAGAGATCGACTATACGTGGAACGAGAACGACGACAGTTCTCGTTCGTTCGCAATTAATTAAACTGTCTTTGTAAAAAAACGATCGTAATAAACGCACAGTTCCACGATAGAACGAATTATACTTTCCAGCAATAAATCAACGACAGACGATTCGCTCGAATCAAAAATCAGCGAACCTCGCTTGGACCTGACGTAAGTGAATTTTAATTCAACAGTTGTCCTCTGTTATATTATTTAAACGTGTTTTAAATAATATTCTACAGTTATGAAATTTTATTTAATGGAAATCTTAAAATGAGAAGATGTGGTAATAATTAGAAATTAATCAAAAAAAAAAAAAAAAAAAAAAAAAAAAAAAAAAGGAAAAAAAACGGCGTAAATTTGTAGTGTGTAGAAAACAGAAAAAGGACGAATGCTTCACTATATTATTTACTATGTAACTATATTATTTACTATGCATATTATTTACTCTGTATATTATTTACTATGTATATTATTTACTATGTAACTATATTATTCCCTATGTACATTATTTACTATGTAACTATATTATTTACTATGTATATTATTTCCTATGTACATTATTTACTATGTAACTATATTATTTAC
>NW_025110328.1:162777-165263 GCF_011392965.1 Frieseomelitta varia | reverse complement strand
GTACATTATTTACTATGTAACTATATTATTTACTATGTACATTATTTACTATGTAACTATATTATTTACTATGTATATTATCTACTATGTATATTATTTACTACGTATATTATTTACTATATATATTATTTACTATGTACTGGTAAATTTTTAGCGCGTGCGCTAACAATTCAATGCAGAACACGAGTAAATGAATAGCGTAGTGCACAATTCAATATTTTTCCGATCATTTTCGATACATTTTCCGAGAAACGTACACTGACGAAGAATTTCAGTGTCACGATTGGTAAATGAATTGATGAACTTCACATTCTATTTAATAACCAAAAACGTTCTATTACACTTGATTTAATTTCTCGTCTCTGCAAAATTGCAAAATTGCACGAAATTTATCACGGAGGGGGCAGAAGTGAACTTGGAATCGTTTGGAACGGGGGATATGAAATCGTGGACGTGTGGCAGCACGTGTCGCGAGAAGCTTACCGCGGGCTAACAATAAGCGTGCAGATCTCGCGCGTGTGTGTGTGTGTGTGTGTGTGTGCCCTCCTCTGAAAATCACCGGCGTAACGCTGCTTTTTCGTGCTCGTCGAGTATGCCGGTCACGATTCGGCCAAGCAACACACGTCCGGACTCGCCCGGCCCAAGAAATGAAAACCATAAATTCTCGCTGCTCGGATCGCGCGATCGTGGCGCGGATACTCGGACGAGGCCGGAGCTACGTCAAAATCGGATCAGCTGCTGGAAAGTTTGGAAGCGTTTTCGCGGAACGAAGCCTGCCTCCGTCGACTCGAGGTGCCTCGCTCGCATCTCCGATCTCTGCCCGATTCCGCATTCGAGACGAGTTCGAGGACCATCGGATAACTCTTACTGGCTCTTATGGACATTTAACGAGGAAAATATCGTAACGAGATCGATCGTGGTCATGACAATGCGATTCTGTTTTATATATATATGAACATATATACGTATAGGGCGGAAAGGAAAGTTTGTTCGTATCACAAATGAATTCTACACGTTTGATTTGATGGAGAAAACCTAACGCAAAATTTACCCTTGAGTTTCAAAGTTAAAAGAAATTTTTTCTTTCTTTTTGAAATTGTGTTCCACTCGCCACGAAGGTAAAATCTTTCCAAAGGAACCATTAGTCGCTGGTTAAGCTTAATGGTTCTCTTGATAAATGGCAAGAAAGTTTCAACGTGCGCGTGCTAACAGCGACTTTATGGTTCCAGACGCGTGGATGTCTATATTACGAGTAATGTTAACAATGTCAGTTTTGTCATTTGATTATTTACACTCGTACTGATGAATAAATGCTGTGAATAAATCAAATGTTAGTGAAATCTGATACAGAAAATTACGTAAACTATACGTCCACGCGTCCAGAATCATAAAGTCGCTGTTAGAACGCATCTGCAATGTTAATTGATTAAGGAATTCTTCGCCATTCTTCAAAAAAGAAAAAAACTATTAGTCTGCGACATTTTTATTAACAAAGTTACTACATACATTATTTACTTATTTTTTTATTTACTTCTATTAACATATATTAATAAAGTTTATCCACGTCTTCGAAAACAATCGAAAAACGTTCGTGTGTGAATTATTTGCACTGAAGAAAACACCAAAGTATCCAAGTAACTAAATGGCCCGATTTTGAGCGAACCCATTTAAACGGTCCACCCTGTGTATAAGCTCGAAACAATTTGCAAGTATCATGCCATCCCGTCGTCGAATACTTCTCGAACATAGGCGAACGTAAACGGATACCGGCTCTGATCGAATAAACCCACAACCTGGTCGATCCAATGTCAACCCCCCCCCCCCCCCCCCCCCCGCCGATTTCTAACGGGATTATTACGGCACAGCCGGATGGTTTTGGGTAGCTCGCGCGTCCGCAAACACACCCTTCTCCACTTTTCCTTCCGTCGGTACACCCTTTACATGCTAATGTCTCGCCGGCTGAATGTCATACGCGCAGCAGTAGCAGCAGCAGCAGCCTTTGAATATGAAACAGTTTGAAATTGGAAAGGGAAACGTCGTTCCGCTTCCACCTGATGCTTTTTCCTACCAGCGTCAAGCGGAGGAGTCCCCGGCGCGCGTGCAACCCGATGAAAACGTATTTCCACGATGGTCCTCGTTCAATGAGGATCACATCCCAGGCGGAGATCGATTTTTTTTTATCAGCCGGGGCGAATTTTCGGACGAGCGTAGCAGTTGCAGAGTTGGCGTAACTGACAGAGCGTTGGCAGGCGTTGTTACTCGTCTCGGTTGTTGAGAGTGTCGCGAAACTGTCCCAGCGAGAGATTTCCGTTGAAATTGCATTCTCGCGGTTGAGTTACAAATATTGTCAAAGCGGTGAACGGAATTTTTAAATTTGGAAACTTGGAAATTTTCCTATCTGGACGTTTTATACGCATATAGATACAAATGATCTGTCATAAAATTTTCAAATACAAGTTACTCTGTACTCTGTTGGAGAGGCGGCG
>NW_025110328.1:149283-162436 GCF_011392965.1 Frieseomelitta varia | reverse complement strand
TTTTATACGCATATAGATACAAATGATCTGTCATAAAATTTTCAAATACAAGTTACTCTGTACTCTGTTGGAGAGGCGGCGAACTGTTCAGTCGCAATTTGTTTGTTAAAAGAAAATAAATAAAATTTAAATTAATAAAATTTGTCAAATATTTTTTAATGTGTCGTTTAAACAAATGATTTTTTTTCGCAGAACAATATACACTGTATTAAAAGTGTAATTTCATGAATTTGCACAGAAACTTTATCATTAGTAATTTCCATAATAATGAATTTTTTCCAAAATAATGAATTTGCACAGAAACTTTATCATTAGTAATTTCCATAATATTTGACAAAATATCGTTCCGGAAACTACTTCCAAATTTAAGGATAATTTTCATCTCTTCAACATCGACGATTGCCGATAAAAGAGATACGTGTCAAATAGTTTCTCAGAAACTATAATTTTTAAATTTGTAAACTTGGAAATTTTCGACCTGGATATTTTATACGCATATAGATACAAATGATCTGTCATAAAATTTTCAAATACAAGTTACTCTGTACTCTGTTGGAGAGGCGGCGAACTGTTCAGTCGCAATTTGTTTGTTAAAAGAAAATAAATAAAATTTAAATTAATAAAATTTGTCGAATATTTTTTAATGTGTCGTTTAAACAAATGATTTTTTTCGCAGAACAATATACACTGTATTAAAAGTGTAATTTCATGAATTTGCACAGAAACTTTATCATTAGTAATTTCCATAATAATGAATTTTTTCCAAAATAATGAATTTGCACAGAAATTTTATCATTAGTAATTTCCATAATATTTGACAAAATAATTTTCAACTTTTCAACATCGATGATTGCCGATAAAAGAGATACGTGCCAAATAGTTTCTCGGAAACTACATTTATGCCAAATTTCATGAAAATCGATGATTGATACTTTGACATGTCCTCTTGTCAATCTACCAGTTCCCCCACTACGAAATTTGTTCCCACTCTGTTTATTCTGTCCCGCAGTGAGTCATATAAACAATTTTCCCTATCTTTCTTTAATTCTCAGCTATAGTAAAGAAAACAATTTATGTGCACACCTACGCGACACTCTGAACGCAGTGGAGGGGATAGCGCTAGCGACCAAGAAAGTGGAGGGGGGAGCGACGAAAGGCCGCCAGTTAGCCACCTCTGCTTTATCGTGTTACAAAGTTGCTTGACCTTCTCCTCAATTTCCCCAAAGAAAAATTTATGTTACAACATAAAATTGTTAACATAGTTAAATATCAATCCCCTGTATTCGTTTAAATACGTAAAGAAATTTATCTCGACACGAAGCTCAACAAATTCCGGACTCGAACGCTCGCGAATCACTTTCCGGACTACAAAAGCCTCGAACTTTTCCAAAAAAGTCCCCCGTTTAATTGATAGCACCATGGAGGGGGGGGGGGGAGGGTTATCCAGCAATAATTACAACAGTCGCATGTAATCAATTTACGATCGCGCGTTACGCGCGAGATAACGGCCGCCGCTTGTATTTATGGATTAGGATTTACATTATCGGCGCGTCGGCGTCGAATTAATTACGTCGCGCGGGTGCGTTCGGAACGCAATTAAACGTCACGCTTGATTGGTCCATCGACGAATGAAAAAAAAAAAAAAAAAAAAAAAAGAGTAGAAAGGGAAAGGAGAAGCGGGGCGGGGGACGATCCTGTTGGAAGTTTCGTGTTCGGTGGTTTCAACAATCGAGCGGGCCGCGATTCATCGCCGCGTGGCGGCTTCGCGCTGGGCTTTTGTGCCCGGCAGAAGGCGTGATCCTAGAAAATTTGCTGTTGATTGTGTTGGCTGCTCTATTGTACGCGTTGGGACGCGATTCGAATCGCCGGGATTATTTACGGTCCGTTGGCGGTGCTGCCGAAACGACGACGCAACCGGCGATAAAGAGCTCGCCGCTCGTGACTCCTTTTTTTTTTTTTTTTTTTGGGAGGGAGAAACTTCTGTATCGGTTTCCCGTGTTTCTCGCGATTGCTGCCGTTGCTGGCCGAGGGATCGAGCGTAATTGATATCGTGTATAAACAGCGTGTTGTAAAATATGAGAGTCAGAACCATTAGACAGCAGTTGTCTGGACGGTCGCGGATTTCTCTTTTGTCACCCGGTTTCTGCCTTCATTTTCGCTGCGAGCGCTACGAACGTGAAAAGGTTTCTGCCACGCGAATGAAACGGTTACGCTTACCGGAGACTGTTCTCGCGACTGTATGAATAAATTTCTGGTGTTTTATGGGAGACAGTTCATTCTCTCCTCAGAAATAAAAATTTAAATTTCTTTGACAATACATTTGAAACGAATATTCTTCTTTTAAATAATATTTCTGTTGCTCCTCTATTTATATAAATACTTTTGTATTTGAAATAATTATTCTTCTTTTAATTAAATATTACATAAATATTTAGAATTTTATTACACGATTATTAGCAATTCTCAAGACGAAATTCGAATTCGAAACTTTGACGAGTCGCTTTAACTAAATCAAGAGTACTCGATTGTCTGACTATAAGTATGATATATTACAAACTCATTCCCTATTAACAAATTATGGCGGGGGCCAAGAATACGTGAACTGAATTTTATGCTCGAGAAATTGACGACATTTGAACTGTTATAATTTTTTAACGAGAAATTACAGAGCACATTTAGAACGGTTTTCGCAGAAATGTTTTGCCTATTGTAATAAATGTTTTTGCATGCTGTTTCCCCCTCGAAAACGCTAAACGTTCAAATGTTTTTCGAAACATTTTTTCCACGATTGGATCCATCACGAACCTGAAGACTGAAGTTTTTTCCCTTTACGAGACTTATCATACAATTTCTTTTCGCCAACTAATTGAATTTGTCCGAATGCGTCCGACAAACGACGAAATTTTAGAATGTTTGTTGTTCAAGTTTAATATTCAAAGTTCGATAACTTGGCGAGAAAAACAAATTAAGCAACAAGTTGCAGCGGGGAGGCACCGATTCAGTCGTGGAGAAAATTTTTCAATGTTTTGAAAAAATATTTGAGGAAAACGTATCTTCGCTTTCCCACTCATTATAACGATACGAAAACATTTCTGTGAAAAATGAGTTTCCATGTTGCTAAAGTAAGAGCTGCACGCTTTCAAACGAGCCCAGGTTCATTCCTATATAGAGTTACATGTTACGAAAATTGTAACCGGAGTGCGGATTTTTGTTTTATCTCGTAGTTTTGGAAATACAATTAAAAAACTGGAAGCTTGTTACAAAATTGTTTTATTGCAGAAAATTTTACAAAAAAAAAAAAAAAAAAACACTGCACTCTCATAAAGAATCTAATTAGACACAGTTTAAGTATCGTCAATTTTTGAAACTGGATTGGAAATATTTATTGTACGTATCTCTGTATTTTAATATATTAACCGAAAAATGAGAAATAAGAAATTATTAAATTAAATGCGCGAATTGAAATGGTACCTTAAATTAAATTGAAATAAATAAAAAAATTGAATTAAATTAAATTAAATTAAATTAAATTAAATTAAATTAAAATTTAGTACTAAGTGGTACAGTCGTTTTATTTAACCACAAAATACAAATGGAAATGCTTAAGTTTGACAACTGAAAGCCGAAAGAGCAGTGAACATACCATACATTTAACTTTCATTCGCGAGAAATTTGACTTAATAAAGTCTCGAAGTTGGCTTCCCCCAAGTGGGTTCGTAAATTAGACGCGCGATTTCATCATTGATAAATGACGGAACCACCAGAAATTATTCACGTTGATATTAGCCTACAAAAAGAAAACTTCCCACCGACGGTGTTTGGAACACATTAGGAAATGTTAAACTGGCCAAGTTGCCTCCAGTGTGCACTTGATGCTCAGCCAGCGCGAACGACAAATTATTATGATTGTAATCGTGAATGGTGAATTTATCGCGAATGTTTATGCGCTCGAAGGAATCCAGTTCACCTACTAACTAAATTATATTACGTACTTTATGTTACGTTGTTATATATTTTTGTCAACGCGATTGAAGAAATTTAATTCACCCGCTAAATTATATTGTGTAGTTTATACATATTATATTATATATATGTTGTGTATTTCATATATATAAAATTTATATAAAATTATATATGAAGTATTAAATTATATATATTATATATATAAAATTTATATAAAATTGTATATAAAATATTAAATTATATTATTATCTATATAAAATTTATATAAAATATTATATATAATGTATTTTATATATATAAAATTTATATAAAATTATATATATGAAATATTAAATTATATATATTACAGATATAAAATTTACATAAAATTATATATATAAAATATTAAATTATATATATTACAGATATAAAATTTACATAAAATTATATATATAAAATTACATTATATAAAATTACATTATATTAAAATTATATATATAAAATTACATTATATATATCATGCATTTTATTATATATATATATCTTTGTCAATATGATTGAAGAAATTTGACAAATATATTACGCGCTATGTACACTGTTGTACATTCTTGCCGAAATCTATTTCATCTACCAAATATTATAATAAATATATAATCTTCTGCATACATTTCTACATATAATACAGTATTATATGTTTTTCTTAATACGATTGAAAAAAATTTATTTCACCAGCTAAATATTATTATAACAAGCAGGTATATTTGTTATATACTCTGTGTACATTTTATTATGTGAAAGGTTGTTACGTCCACGAATGTTGGAGGCGCTAGTGTCGCGAACGAGACCTACATTTTCTTCAAGCGAAGAAAGACAAAATGGAGGATCATAACGGCGCATCTCTTGCAACAGTGTGACCGTCGAACAGTGAGCATCGTGTAGCTGATTATACTTTACTCACTGCGTTAAATATTGACTCGCTTGTGTCATCCACAGATTATATATTTTAATTGATAAAACAAAATTAATATATACTATATATTTAACGAATTCATGTTTCACAATTAATACTTTTGCGCACTGTTTCCATCAAACAATTTCCACGACAATATCGATTAAATTTCCGAAAACAATTTAAATTAAACTGCGTAAACAACCGAAATGGAATTAAACGGCCTAAAATCGTTTTCAACCATCGGTACTTCATTCGCCATTTGCTCGATATTAATTCAAGTCATTCGAAGCGCCGTTTTCGAGGAAAGTAATGAAATAAAATGAAACGAAATAAAATCATTCGTTCCCCAGCGGGTTTTCAAAACTCGCTAAACCTAAAAAACTAAAAAAAAAAAAAAAGAAAAAAAAGAGAGAGAAATATATCCGCGTTTCACAGAAGCGGGCGATCGACCCAGATGCTTTCCAAATCCGCGAGAAACTCGCCGAATTTGATCTGGCCGATCGGGGCGATTGCAAAGAGATCGGCGGCCGGTGTCGGCGTATGGAAAGGAAATCGACCAACGTCGAGTATAACGCCGCGTAAACTATGGCTGGGAAACGCGACGCGGTATCAGCGTTTGGCGGAACGAGGCTTGTCAAATAAAATAAAAAGTAAAAAAAGAGAGGGAGAGAAAAAGGAATCAGAGAAAAATGGACAGGTATGTTTCATGGTCAGCGATTTCGTACGCCTATCGTTGTTTCATGGGCTCGAATTGCCAGGCGAGATTGGACAGACGGTTTGACGAACATGCTGCTCCGAGTCGCCGTCATGTTTCACGAGAGAACAACGACGGCGAAACCGAGTTTTACGTCGGACGCTCGCGACATCATTTGGAAGCACGTGATTTTTTTTTCTTTTCTGTTTTTTAAATCACCGAGGCGTTTTGTATTTGACTTTGTAATATTTATTAACGTACCGTAAACTGTCATTACTGCACCGTTACTGTACTATAACTGTATTATATACTGCACTATGTTTGTTACTATAAGTTTGTTACTGAACACAGGTGAAGAGTACAAGTTATGTCGCGAAGCTTTTGCCTTGTGATATACGCTCGTGCGAGAGTGAGAATATGTTTCGTTTCGAAACTCGTAGAAATTCAAATATTCGAATATTAAGGAAATATTTTGCTCGCGACTGGGTCCATTGTCATTATGCTCTTCAAGATTGGAATTTTCTCTTTGCAACGAGTACATTTCTGTACATTTTTCTTTCTTTCTTTTACTGAACTTCTATTGAACGTCAAGGTTATAAATTTATTAGGATTTCTTGAACATTTGTCGTTTAATCCTAATCTTCGACTTTCAAAGAAAAGTCCTGTAACAGTTTTAAGTTTTAAGGAGCCGTTCTAAAGGGGAGGCTTCAGCCTTCAAGCTGATGGCGGATCTAGTCCCGGAAAGAATTTTTTAACATTTTTACGCACCTTTGAGTTTTTACGGTTTTTTTTCGAGAAGAAAAAAAAAGAACTCGTGAAAGGCGATGCAAAGTCACCTTTGGAAAAAAAAAGAACGAACATTTTTTCCACCCGCTACGTGACGTAAAGTCGTCTTTGAAAAAAAACTCACGACTGTCAAAGTCAAAGCTTCACGCTTTAAAACGAGATAGCATGGATCGTTATACGATCTGCTCTTTTTTTTTTTTTTTTTAATGGGAAGTTACGCCAGTTTAAATCATCGACGATTTTTCATTGTCATTGGTACAGTTATGCTCCTCGTGTACGTATAACAGACATTTACAGAAATAAATAAATTGCGGATTTTCACGGATATTCGTATCTTTCCGAAATTAATAAAAAAATAAATAAATAAATAAATAAATAAAATCGCGATTGAAAATTGTTTCACGAAGAGAATTTCAATATTTTGCATGTTTTTTTTTTCCCGTACCGCGTGCATTTTGTACGATTTAAAATTGCCACTTTAAAATTCCTTTTAAATGTAAAAATTCGCAGTGATAAATTCGTAAGTAATCAAATTTGTCGACAGAAAAATTGTATTATCATGTACTATTAATTACACGCCCAAGTTTTGATGTATTTGCTGTGTGATAGGAATATTATCACTATTTGACATCTGCATACTTTCAGCGTGTCTTAAAAATTGATATCGTTTATTAGCAGTTACTCATTACTGTAATAATTAAAGTTTAACATTCAGTATCGACAACTGTTTTAAATTAACATTAAAATCCAAAATTAAGAATATATATAAAATATATAAAATATATAAAATATATATAAAAATAAATATATAAAATATATAAAATATATATAAAAATAAATATATAAAATATATAAAATATATATATAAAAATAAATATATAAAATATATAAAATATATATATATAAATAAATATATAAAATATATAAAATATCTAAAATATCTAAAATATAAAATACAGTGTTATAATAGTTATTATTATACGAATATATAGTAGACGAAACAATTCTCCACCTAGATTCACAGAAATGAAATTAATAAATGTCAATCTGGTATTTCTAATGATTCTCGAGCGTGTGAAAGCAGAAATATCAAAATTGGAGTAAAGTTTCTCGAACGTTCAATTAAGTGTACGCTTCATTTTTTCTTTTTTTTTTTTTTGTTCTCCAGTGACGAGCTGGCGATGACACTTGGAAAACGAACGCAGTGCAAATCCTGCTAAAACGCAAACGCAGTTTCGTGGAGAGCGAGCTTTCTAAACACAATCGTCAACGCGTGTTAACCGAAATTCATTTCGGTCCTAATTACAAATTGGTGTACTACCACGCCACTGTAAACATAGCACTCGCAATAAAACGTATTCACTGTTTTTCGTCCGATGTATACTTTCGTTTTTTTTTCTCTCCCTTTCGATGACTGAAATTGAAAAAAAAGAATTGAACGCGCAAAAGAATTGAAGCGCGTAAAAAGAAAAACAAAAAAAGAATAATAATAATCGTACATCTTTAAAAATTTTATCATCATTAAGAAAGACTATTCTAGTTTCATTTTATTATTTCATCACTTTTTAAGTATCATAGCTGTTTCCGGAAATTCATAAATAACAAAGTAATTAGATAAATATCAAACTCCATAATTCATAAATAACAAAGTAATTGGATAAATACTCTATAATTCATAAATAACAAAGTAATTGAATAAATATATCGAACTCTACAATTTTTAACATAATATACATTATTATAAACACAATGTAATATAATTTCGAGAATTGGAAACATAACACGATTTCTATAATTTTGAGAATTCTTAACACAATGTACGAACAAGTTCATTATTGCATCTTTCTTCTGTTGTTATATTCGATAAAAATTTTATATTATCATCTCGGTGAACTTTTTCGATCGTGAGTCCGGCGATTCATTTCATTTAAAACTTCTCGAATGAAATTTACCTCAGCCAATTAATTGGAACACTATAGTACTACTACTGTGTCGTAGTTTCGAATATTGATCCAGATTTTAAACCCCCTTAAGTGTCTCTGTTTCAGTGAAATTTTCGTATTACGTTTTCAAAATTAAATTCAAATGAAACATCGTCAACTTCCTCGGAATTTTACATCTGCTCCCACGAATATATTCACAATATATCGAAATACGATTGAAATCGATCGATAATGCGACCGGACTCGATATATTCATACGATAACGTGGAATTTCGTGCGTATGTTCGTAGAACAGCGCGCATTTGAAGATCAATACGATTTTCGCGCAACAAGATGCTCGAAAGTCACATACACGTGTACACGGGCAGGCAAAGGCTTGCAAAATCGTGTCACGTAGCAGCTACCACCCGAAGCCTTTCCTGCATTCTTCGAAGTCACCGGAGGCACATGCTCTTCTTTCGAACCGATACTCCCATTCTGAACACGTTCACGATCTATCCCATTCCGTTCCGCACGCTCGTAATTCAACCGTGATCGCGCGATACATCAATCATTCTCAACTAAACTGTCTTATTCGGTGAAATTCTAACCTAACGCCGATCCCAGGGAAATCTCCTGTCCGCGATCAGTCCTGTTCAGCGATGTCTGGCGGTGTTCAGCGGCGCGAATCGTTCCCGATTGCGAACAATGGAACGATACTGATTCAAATCGATAATCGATCGAGACAATTATGGAAGTTTCACGATTTCACGATTTTTTTAGATTTACAGTGTTACAGTCTTTCTGTATGTCAGACATTCGTTCTCGACGAGATTTCAGAAATTGCACGATTTTTTTCGGAACATCTCGACAGAGATTTCGAGATTTTACGTTTTCATCGCGTTTTTATGCTGGACAATTTTTAGAAACTTTATTTCTCGATTCTTTTAGTTTCGGCAATTTTTGCAGGTTAGATATTTCTCTTCGACGATTTCAAAAATTTCGCGATTTCACGATTTTTTTTTTTTTTGAGGGGGGGGGGGGGGGTTTNTTTTTCTTTTTTGTATTTCGGCCGATTCACGGTGCATGTTCGCCCGCCTTTATAACAGATACGTGTACAGCCAGCCGATGCGCGGGCTGTTCGTTCCGCGATATAGGTCGCCGGAAATAATCCGGATTTTTTTAATACTCCTCCCCTCCCCTCTCCTCCGCTCTCCTTCGTTCCGCGGCAGGTCCCTTTTCAAATAAAATGCGATTGTTTGGACTGCACGCTGGGAATATTCAGATCGATGAATATATCCGTTTACGCGGTTATTATCCGTATCAAGAGAATATTCCTATTCTCCACGCTCGGACATGGCTCTGTAGCATTTCCCTTTTCCATCACCTCTCTTCTTTCTCTCTCGCTCCTTTTGCGCGTTCCTTTTCGTCTTCAGTTTCTCTCCACGGTGCGTGTTTTTTTTTTTTTTTTTTTTTTTTTGGGGGGGGGGGGGGGATTTCGCAGTTTCTTTTCGACAATTTTATCTCGTAACTTTGTAATTTTGATAATTTTAAAAATTTTGCAAAATTTTCCCACAGTTTCTGCGATTCGGATATTTCTTTCTGACAGTTTCTAGAAATCTCTTTTTTACCATTCTGGTATTTTTGTTCGAGCGGCGGACAATTTATGAAATTTCACAATAGTTTCAATATCAATAAACTGATTTGGTTATCCACTTGCTGTTACTGATTCCTTCGTGACTAAAATTACTACTAATCGTCGTAAATATGTCATTGCAATAGTGTGATGAACTAATAAGCAGACAAACTTTCCAAATTTTCCAAACGCGAATAAATAAATGAGTAAGAATTGACAGGATTTCCACCAGACCAATACCATTCTAAGAAAATATCATGAAAGATCTTCGTGGAGTTCACTCGTGGAGAATTCGAAGATACGTAGAAATGTATTATACATAATTCCTGAAGCTCAGAATGTACAAAATACCCAAAACACTCAACAGATGAAACACGCAAATTTTCCACGCGAAAAGTTCCGATTTATTTGTTTAATTTAATTATTATCTATTAAATAAAATTATTAAATTAATAATTGCTATTTATTAAATAAAATTATTAAATAGTAATTACTATTTATTAAATAATAATTATTATTATTTATTATTCAAATAAACGCTAATTTGCGTGGATATGCGCGCTCTACAGTTACACTAATCAGAGAAAGTTAATGTATTCTAGAGGACCAGGTGAAAGAAAAATGGTATCGCTTCGAGAGATCGACCACCGATTGTGGAAGCGTCATTAATTAACACGTAAAACACTAGCGAGTCCTTCGAATTCGTCACGGAATTCCAAAAGTTACGGTTAGGGAGAGAACGATAGAGAGAAAGAGAGAGAGAGAGAGAGAGAGAGAGAGAGAGAGAGAGAGAGAGAGAGAGAGAGAGAGAGAGAGAGAGAAAATCGGCGAAACGTAGGAAATTCCAAAGGGCCACGGGGGAGATTTATTGGGGCGGCTTTCGCCGGTAACTGCGACCCACCGCCGGAAGCAAATCCGTCTTGAAACTTAGCTCGGATGCCGCGTCTCTCTCTCTCTCTCTCTTTCTCTCTCTCTTTCTCGCTACATGCTAATATCTGTCCACTGAATATCAAGGCGACGTGGACGAATATTAAATCGGCGAAATCCTCCGGCAAACTTGGCTCCCGTGTTACCTCCACGAGACAACGAGGCGAGAGATGGAGAGAGAGAAAGATTAATTTTTGTATGTAATGTGTGTAATTATATATAATACGATACGCATGTGTAATATAATGTAATATACATATTTGTGTTAATTGTAATGTATGTGTTATTGTGTCTACTTATTATACAGTTAATTATTGTATTAACATGTACAATACAATGTGTAATATATAAATATATGTATGTAATTATGTATGTATTAATATGATATATTAACATGCGTATGTAATTAAATATTGATGCAATATAATACAGGTGTGTATGTAATCATGTATTAATATATTAATATATGTATGCAATTATGTATTATACGTGTAACATATTATATTATAATGTATTATATGTTATATTATATTATAATGTATTACATGTTATATTATATTATATTATATATTATATTACTACTGTTATTTGTACTATATTTTCTATGTTCATTATGTCAAAATATAAAGAACACTTGTAAAACTTGCTATTATTTTACTTCTGACTGCAGAAATATTATAGAAAGTACATATAGTTGAATTGCATCATAATTTACAGTAAAATTATAATAATATATTGATATAATAAAATTGTATAATATTATAATATGAGTATAATTATATTATAGAGTAGATGTTCATTTAAAAATATATTATAATATAAATAAAATAATATGATAATATAAGTATAATTATATTACAGAGTAGATGTTCATTTAAAAATTCCTCGCAAATGCATTGCTTTAAACATACTTGAAGTTTAAACCAACATCCATAATAAAGTTATATCACGATAACTATAGTAAGTATTCTAGTAATTATATTGCATTATTTATATTGCATACGATTATAAAATTATATATAATATTACAGTATATCATATTATATTATTTATATTACATATTACACCATCGTAGAATAACAAACATACAAATATAATCGTATTACAGCCTAAGTGTTCGTACAAAAATTTTTCGAAAACGCATCGTTTTCAAGATATAATATATGAAGATTGTAATTGAGATTTTCAAACGAACATTCTCTATAATATAATTATATTACAGCATATAACAATTACAGTAGAAATTAATTGAATGAAACAAAACGATATTGCAATACATCAGAAAACAATAACGCAACGTACAAATATACACGGTGTATAAATAACACACGTTCGTTTAATTACTTCAGCTCGATAAATATCGAAAACAATGAATTTACGAGAAACATCTAAACCCCCTCTATCGTGCAATTACTATACAGTATCACTGTACAGAGAAGGAATAAAGGCAAGGGAGAATCCGAAGGAGAAGGAGGGCGAAACACGTTTCGAGGGTAGCAAAGAGGAATCGAAATCGAGCTAACGAACTCACGCGTCTAGTCTGCGCGTGCCTATGTGTACGTGTGTACTCGCCTACTTTAATATGGATGATTCGTATCAAAGTGCATCGCGTAAATTAGATGCCGGCGCGTATATACTCGTACGGATATTTTCTTATTAAACGTTCCTCTGCCCCTTTCACCCAGGAGAGAAATATTTATCCAACCGTTTCGTTGAATTCCAACTCGCGCGCCACTTCACTCTGTCACCGCAAGAATTGCTAATAATTGGTGTTTCAAACACGTTCCGACGATTACTGTATTCCCATGACAACAGTACATACGTGGCGTGCTCTTCTCATTATTTTGGATTTTTTTTAAAGAATCTTTATGTACTTTCGAGAACAACAGTTGGAAAAAAACAAAATAAGATCTCTGTGGACGATCAATTTAAGTGTCGTGGAACACTTAGTGTTTCGAATATTCAATTACATGTATTTCTTTTTTCTCTAATTTTGCAAATTCAAGTAAAAATTTTTTATTATTATGCAGCCTATTTGTTATTATTGTTCACGAGCTATTTGGTGTAACATTTGGTTAAAGTTTTATAGTTTCGACGATTTGGTGGAGATTCTAATTAAGAGAGAAGAATAATTTAATAACTTTGTTCGAACTATACGAATGACAATAGAATAGTTTGATTAACCTATAGTAGTGTGGAAGAAAGTTTGAAATTGTTTGATATTTGTTTGTACGTGACGATTTCGAGGAGAATGTGACGTAATTAAGGGAGAAGAATAATTTAATAACTTTGTT
>NW_025110328.1:89387-149261 GCF_011392965.1 Frieseomelitta varia | reverse complement strand
AATAGTTTGATTAACTTATAGTACTGTGGAAGAAAGTTTGAAATTGTTTGATATTTGTTTGTACGTGACGATTTCGAGGAGAATGTGACGTAATTAAGGGAGAAGAATAATTTAATAACTTTGTTCGAACTATATGAATGACAATAGAATAGTTTGATCAACCTATAGTACTGTGGAAGAAAGTTTGAAATTGTTTGATATTTGTTTGTACTTGACGATTTGGAGGAGATTGTGACGTAATTAAGGGAGAAGAATAATTTAATAATTTTGTTTGATCTATACGAATGACAATAGAATAGTTTGATTAATTTATAGTACTGTGGAAGAAAGTTTGAAATTGTTTGATACTTGTTTGTACGTGACGATTTGGAGGAGATTGTGATATAATTAAGGAAGAAGAATAATTTAATAACTTTGTTCGAACTATACGAATGACAATAGAATAGTTTGATTAACCTACAGTACTGTGGAGAAAAGTTTGAAATTGTTTGGTGTTTGTTTGCACGTGATATTGGTACGTATATTTTGCACTAGATATTTTGAATACAGATATTTTGTACGTATCTTTCGAGACAAATGTCACATTTATTCGCTGTTTTTATTTAATACAATTTTACGTAATTTAATCAATGTTATTTTATAAAATTCTGAATTATCTCAAGTATACATAGCTGTTTGTCTTTTAAACATTTTCCGCCAGAAGGAAAATAATCGAAGAGAATTTAGGACATCACGTTTATTCACTATTTTATTAAATGTAATTTTATAAAATTGTAAACTATGTAGCTCAAATATACATAGCTGTTTGTCATTCAACCTTTTCCTATTTAGAAGGAAAATAATCGAAGAGAATGCACGTAAAAATAAAATATCAATAAAAATAAAAGTATCTGTAGATATTTATCACTTTCGAATTTAATTGCACTAGTCAAGCCAACTTCAAATCGTAATCGCACGATGAAAATTCTAACGTTCAATAAGAAAGAACGATATCTACGATTTGTTTCATTGTCATCAGTTACAATGGAAGAAGAATGATTTAAAGTACCAAACATTCAATGAAAGGAGCTAAGAAACATGACGATTCGCAATCGTAAAATAAAAATCGCGGTACAAATATATCTCGTAATATCTCGATCGAAATTTGGCTTTTCAACCAAAGCGAAGTTTGAGCGTGTCTGCCATTTTTAAAAGAATATTTACGACGTGGAAAATGTTGGGGACCACCCGCGCGTTTTCCGGGTATTAAATTCCCGTTTTATCTGTAAATAAAAATTTATCTTCGCCGGCGATATTTATTGCTGTGTCGCGGCGTTGCTCTATTATCTACGTGAACAGAAAATATCGGAGATCGCGACTGACTGTCCGCGTTTATCAAAATAACGACGGAACCATCGTTGTTTCGCGTTTGAATAAATTTTCGCGAGAAAATTCGAGAGGCAATTCCACCGTTTAAGTTCCTCGATCGAGAGACAATCGAATTAACGTAGAATCACCTATGTGATTAAGCACAAGAAAGATGGAGAGGCTTTGCAATGCGATAAAGAACAGAAAAAAATCATTTAAGTTTATAGAAACCCACTGTTTTTTCGAAAATTGTTAATTTAGTCACATTAAATGTTGAAATTAATTAAATTTAATTGGGTTGAATATAATATTTACATTTATATTATATTAAACATTATTAATATAACATAAATATTATTTAATTATTTACTTATTTAATATATTAAATATTATTTAATTATTTACTTATTTAATATATTAAATATTATTTAATTATTTACTTATTTAATATATTAAATATTACTTAATTATTTACTTATTTAATATATTATTAATATAATATAAATATTATTTAAATTTATATTATAATATTAATATAATATAAATATTACTTAAATTTATATTATATACTATATATATAATATAAATAATAATATATAAATTTATATTATTACTTATATATTATATATAAGTATATTTAGCTTAAGTTTAAATTATATTAATTTATATTCATATATTAATTTAAGTTTAAATTATATTAATTTATATTACATACTTGAATAATTAAAATAATATACTTAGCCGTCATTATTTCGTTATTATCACCTTAAAATTAAATCTCCCGTTTAGAACGGTGACCACGCAATTAACAGGAATGGTTAACGAACGATAAGTTACGGATTTACAACGGTCCTCGTTGAACCGAACATACATCTCGCGAATATCAGTCGGTGCAACAGAGGATGGTAGCAGAGAACGTTGACTCAAATGGAAGAAACACGTCGCACGTTGTCTCAAGCAGATTAGACAGAGCAACTTCAAGCTGATTTGGTGCTGTTGAAGTCGGCAACGTCTGTCATCCGGTGGCAAGCGTAGCACTTCCGTAACACAACGTACGGTCTTACAAATTACGAGCAACGCAGTCAGGCATTGCACGCGTATGATACATATATATACATACATACACACACACGTAGAACACGATCTGTCTGCAAAGTGAGGGAGGATATTAATCTGTCGGTGGTTCCGTGCACCCGCAAACGTGTTCTCGATAGCAGCCTTGAGGACCCTTTTCCACAGGGCGAACCGACTGACTCCGACTGAAACTCCGAGAGCTCCGAAGGCGATAAAACGTTTAACGGCCAACGACGAAACTTGGCCCGGCCAAACCGAGAGAGAGAGAGCCCGACGCTCGATGTTAATTAAATTACCGGCCGGCTGCGTATTGTCGATGTTGACAAACGTGTCGCGATCAAACCGCGTTCGTGATTTCGAGGAGAGAAATTTGCTATACGGCATACACGACGGTAAACACACGTATGTATATTGTTAAGCGCGGTGTGCAATTGCACGTTTGCTCTCGCAGCGAATTCCCCGATAAATCTCCCGTTCCCTTTCTGTCATCTATTTGCAAATTTTGCGCGGTTCTTCGTTCTTTTTTTTTTTTTTTTTTTTTTTTTTTAATACCGAGTCGAAATAATTTCGGTCGTTTGTTAAAGAAATTTCAATTCAACGACTGGTGTACTGGTGAATTTGTGAAAAAGATTGAAAGAGTAAATTTAAATAACGATGCCAATTGATAGTTTGAGTTGATGAAAGGGACTGTGATAATTTCTATTGTATCGCGAAGAAAGTAAATTAGTGCACTTTTACGCAATTACGAACGACATTTATCTATTATACTGATGAGTAATATTTCTCAAGATGTTGCATTATATTTTATTTCCATAATCTATAGTGTTATTATATTATAATATATTATTATAATATTGTTATTATTATAAAATATATATATATTATAATATTATTATTATTATAAAATTATTATAATATTATGATTATTAGAAAAATAACTATAATAATATTAATATTATAATAACATGTACATAATATTAATATTATATTATTATATTATAATATTAATTTTATTAGTATATTATATATTTCATATTATTATATTATAATATTAATATTATAATAACATGTGCATAATATAAATATAATATATACTACTATTAATAGTACTCATATACGTAGCATTACATTACACATTTATATTATAAATACATCATACATTAACATTATTAATAATTAATCTCAATAACAATATAATTTCCACAGGAATTTTGTACAGGAAAGTGTGAAAAGTTAATTTCAACAACTAATTGAAACAATTACAGCTCTGCTTCCGGCCAATTTTACCAAACGAAACTAAAACAATTCAAACGATCGTATCGTTCCAAACTGTGCTTCAATTAACCTTTAATCAAGCTTTAAGCTTCAATCTGGGACACACGCGAGGTGAAAGATTACACTTTCTCTCACGAGACAAAACATCTGCCTTTCAACCTTTTTCACGTTCTCCAACTTCCACGAAAAAAAAAAAAAAAAAGAACAGTCAGAATCAGATTAATTTCAGCCTGATTCTCACAGATTAACTTCACTCTGATTCATCCTTTCAAAGTCACCGATTCTCCCGCGATTCTCACGATTTATCGTATCAAACGAGACGAGGAAGGCGTGCTGCAACAGGGAAATTAGGCTGCGTTACTAGACGCAAGCGAGCATCTTCTCGACAACAGCGCGGGGAAACAAATCACCGCTGATTTAAGTAGCATTATCCCACCTGTCGGACGGATGACGCTTACGGATGCCAAACTATTCGTTCCAAGGCGCTCGAGGCGTGCCGGGATATTAATCTTTGCTGAGAATTCGTTACTTCGTGTACCATTCGTTCGTTCGTTCTCGCTGAAACAATTTAAAAGCTTCCCGGCGATACCTTCTAATTGAGACTCTCTCGTGCAATGTGTCTCCGTTCTTCGAGATTGAATGTTTTGAAATTCGCCTCACGAATGAAGTTGCGTGGTTTTCATGAATGAGAGAACTTGGTTGCAGTTGGTTCAACGAAATTAGCATTAAGTGTATGAGAAGTTGAGCGTTCCACTTCATTTGCACATTTGGTGGATATAAGAATCAATTTGTAAGTATATATGTACAACTACTAATGTCTACACTTACAGGTGTATATTACATTATGAATTATGCATTTATATTAAATTATATAAGTGTTATTATATTTTATGTATCACAACTGTAGATATACTGTTGAAACATATTTGGATGCTTTGAACTTTATCAAAATGTATAGATAAATGTGCAATGTACATTATATATATTACACTACATATATACTTTATTCCTGATAAATATCTGAATACTTTGAATAATACCAAAGTTATTAATAAGTAAGTGTTATTATATTTTATGTATCCATAGCAGATATATTATTGTTCAAATATATTTGGATGCTTTGAACATTATCAAAATATGTAGACAAATGTATAACATGCATATTAGTATGTATGCAAATGTCTAATATGCATATTATTCCTATAATAATATATATAATATATATAATATACATACATTATTTCTTGTAAATATCTGAATACTGAATGATAAACCAAAGTTTGTAGATGAGTATATATTATATCTTGTGTATGTTATATTATGTTTATTGCACTGTACATTATAAATGTGCATAGATTATTTTTCATAAATATTTGGACCTTCAAATGACACCTAGGTGATAAATTGATAATTAAAAGCAGTATTTATGTAATATGTTTTTTAGAAAGTCACCAATGAATATGTAAGTCTAAGATGCTATTGAAAATATAACAATAAATATCACAAAGCCATAGAAAAGTCAAGACAATTGCAGCTTAGCTATTTTATAAAAAAAAGAAGAAGAAAATAAAAGAAGTTGGAAAATTCTTCAAAGCCTACATGATAAAGGCTTTATTCCAAATTTCCCTTCAATCTCATTTTCTCACGTGAGAAATAAAAAGTATCTCAATAAATATATGTAAAAAAATATCTCAAGAAATATAGCAATAAATATACACGAGGCCATAGAAAAGTCAAGACAATTGCAGGTTAGCTACTTTGTAAAAAAGAAAAGAAGAAAGATATCCAAATATTCCTCAAGACCTACATAACAAAGGTCTTCATTCCAAATTTCTCTTCAATCTCATTTTCTCACGTGAGAAATGAAAAATATTTCAAGCCTACTCTCCAATTTCATTCTTCGTCAACGAAGAAAAGGGGACAGAGATCCTCTCTCAATTTTATTTCACTTCCAAGACTCAACACGATTTCCACCCTCTCGTCAAAAGCCTAACCAAGAAAACCCCTCTAACGAGAAACAATTTCAAAAGTCCCAGGAATTCCCATCGTGAATCATCATCAAAAATAAAAGAAGAAAGAGCCTCCGTCAATTACACCGTTTCTCGACGAGAAACCAGCTCGCGGCGGGCACGCGAGGGCCTGGATGAAGGAGAGTTTGAACTTTGAATGAGGGCGAGGAAGAGGTAACGAAGCGAGTTGGAACAGGTGCCGCGAGCCTGGACAAAAGCAACGGACGCGCTGTCTATCCCTATTTCAACTTTAAATACGGGAAACATGACGCGAAGAACGACGAAGGGCGAACGAGAGAAAGCTAAACACACGGGGGCAAGCGGAGCGAGCTGTGTCCTGCCGCCGATGATAATAATACGCGTCCCGGAAAATTACATTCTCGTTATTTCTCGGCAACTTTGGGCCACGATGGAAAGTCGGAAAGACGAAGAAAGAGAGAGAGAGAGAGAGAGAGAGAACAAAGCGGGAGAGAGATGGTTGTAACGTGTTCGTTTCGAGGTCTGAAAACGTGAAACGACGACGAGGCGATGGGAAATGAGGCGAATGTTCTTCATCTTCTCTCGAAGAACAAGAAAACGAAGAAAGGCCATTCCCTTTTCGTCTAAATTTCTAACCTTCTTCCTCCAATCTCTTCTCCTCGACTCGCGTTATTATTTCTCTTGTTTTCGATTCATTTTAACTCGCGCCGCTTCTTCGCGTGGCAAACTTTGATTTCTGCTTGATTCGCTTGTTTCGTTTAGATAAGTAAATATCTTTGGAAAATCAAATATGTATGTATATATACATATATATAGAAATGTGTATAAGTAGATCTTATAGTAAGGTTTTTGTATATTTAGAAATGTTCTTGGAATATGACTCAACATGAAATGGAATCTGAACAATATACATATTATGTTATGTACATTTAAAAGTTAGGTTTACTTTGGGTTATTTTTTTTTGGGTTATTTTATTTTTAGGTTAGGTTTTCTTTGGGTTATTTTTTTGGAGATTTAAAAATGTTTTTGGAATATGACTGAACATGAAATAGAATCTGAACAATATACATATTATGTTATGTACATTTAAAAGTTGGGTTAGATTTACTTTGGGTTATTTTTTTTGGGTTATTTTATTTTTAGGTTAGGTTTTCTTTGGGTTATTTTTTTGGACATTTAAAAATGTTTTTGGAATATGACTGAACATGAAATGGAATCTGAACAATATACATATTATGTTATGTACATTTAAAAGTTGGGTTAGGTTTACTTTGGGTTATTTTATTTTTAGGTTAGGTTTTCTTTGGGTTATTTTTTTGGACATTTAAAAATGTTTTTGGAATATGACTGAACATGAAATGGAATCTGAACAATATACATATTATGTTATGTACATTTAAAAGTTGGGTTAGGTTTATTTTGGGCTATTTTCTTAGGTCACTTTTGGATTATTTTATTTTCAGGTTGGGTTTTCTTTGGGTTATTTTTTTTGTACATTTAAAAATGTTTTTGGAATATGACTGAACATGAAATGGAATTTGAACAATATATATATATATATATATATATATATATATATATATATATATATATATAAATTATGATGCTCTACTTGGAATATATTTATCTACGTTAGTTTTATCTACTTTTATGTTCATCTACGTTTACACATTCCAATTACTTATAAATGCGTTAAAATTATGATAAACGCGTGTAATTATAGTATGATGCATCATTCTGCACTCTAATTACGTGATTATACTATGACTGGCAATAATCAAATAAATGACGACGATCGAACAAATATGTATTCGTGTCTCATGTTTACAATTAGTTTAACAATTCTCGCTGCAATTAATTCCCGCAAATTTTTTGGTTGTACTGCAAAATATTCAAATTTCAAATACGTAAAATATTTCAGACAAGATATTTTATTAATATTAGACCTGTGTATTAAAACACGTGGATCCAAAGTGTACCCAGATTCTTGTCTGGTTTTTTAAACGTTTCGGATGATGATCGAACGATTCTCACAAGTGTATATCGATTTACAGATGCTTTAGGTTACAGTGAATGGGACAATGATCGGACGAATGACAACGATGATTGATAAGAATATCAAATTCTCACGAGTTGTTATGAAACTATATTATTATTATTATCATTACTAAGAAAAAGTCACGGAAGATAAGCGTGTTTAACGAAGATGAAAAGAATTGATAAGTGGCGAATCAAAGTCGCAGAAAAATTGCACGATTATTCCTCCTTCTGCGAAATTTTCAAACCGGACGTCGGTTTCAAACTGAATCTTCACTCAATTTGCAAAATTAAGAAAGACTGCGCCATTTCTCTTTTTCGCAAAATCTTCAAACTGAAGATAAAACTCTGGTATTCTGCTGATTCGCAAAATCAGTCCTACGATTTTTCTTTCTTCCCCCGCAATAGAATTAACCTTGAGCAAAATTTCGTTAACAGCAAGAAAAAGAGAGGACAAACAAAACGCGTGTCGACGTGTAACACCCGAACGAAATAAAATGATATAAAATTCAAAGAAGTCGAAATTTACATAAACGCTGCCCCCAATTTAATCGGCGGTAAATATCGCCTTTAACGTGTATTATACGCTTACCCGCAAATTAACTTTGGTAATTCGTTAATTAGAAATTGCACAGTAATCGCCGAAATTCCGTTATTTTTCGCGAATTTCCGCTGAATTAATCAGGCAAGCGGCAAGAGCAATTAGTAGTTACCGTCTAATGAATTGTCTTTTAATTGCTGGCATAGCTGAGTAATTTGTTCGTTAATAGGTGTACCTGACGACCAAAACGTGCGGACACACATACACATACACACACACACACACACAGAGGAATACAAGCGCGTATTATGAAATTAACGTGACGCGGTTTCGATCGTGCGAGCTTCATTTATATGTATATATATATATATTGAAGTCTCTATAATGCATCGATCAGCCAGCAAGAATTATTATATTATTCGCGCAGTGGTTAAGTGGAAATAGTTGGACGAACTCTTGAAATAGTTCGACAGATCAGCTTGTTGTTGGTACAGAATCGAAAAATTCATCGAAACTTTCCGAGCAAACCGGTGTTACAAAACCGTGTGAATTTTTGCGCGGGAACGGTTATCGACAAATTGTTTCGCCGAGTTCGTGACTGAGCTCCACACGGTCTCGCGTTACCATTGATTAGGCAATGAAACAAATTTATAAATTTCCACGAGAACTCTGCCGGCCGGGGTTTCCAAACGGAGTATTACGGAGCATAAAGTTGCGCGCCGAGTGGAAATAGTTGCGACATAGTTGCGGATAGTTCGTCATTATCGGGATGTACAGTCATTCATTTTCGATTACTGTTTTGTAAGAATTAGAAAAAATGAAATAGGAACGATCGACAGTGGCCGATGAATTTACAAATGTTTGTGTTTACTGCATTAATTATTTTAAATTACTTTTGAATGAGTGTTGTTTCCAAAAATTACACGTGAAATAAAAATAGTTACATGCAATTGACGATTATTGTATTGACGATTTTTGAATTTGAAATGTACATTTTTGAATTTTCCATTATTTTTCTTTTTATAAAAATGCACATGAGATAAGAATAGTCATAGCTTAGTTGGTAAATTCACAATTTTTTAATGAGAATTCTGTTCAGTATATCGTTTATTGGATAATTATTTTGGATTATTTTCGAGCAAGTGTTATTTCCAAAAATTACATGTAAAATAAAAATATTTACACGATAATTAATGATTATTGAAACGTACATTTAAGACAATTACAAAAATAATTAATGACTATTGAAATGTACATTTTAGAATTTTCCATTATTTTTTCTATAAAAATGCACATGAGATAAAAATAATCATTGCTTAGTTGATAAATTCACAATTTTTTAATGAGAACTCTGTTCAGTATATCGTTTATTGAATAATTATTTTGGATTATTTTCGAGCAAGTGTTATTTCCAAAAATTACACGTAAAATAAAAATATTTACACGATAATTAATGATTATTGAAACGTACATTTAAGATAATTACAAAAATGATTAATGATTATTGAAATGTACATTTTAGAATTTTCCATTATTTTTTTTTATAAAAATGCACATGAGATAAGAATAGTCATAGTTTAGTTGGTAAATTCACAATTTTTTAATGAGAATTCTGTTCAGCATATCATTTACTGAATAATTATTTTGGATTATTTTCGAGCAAGTGTTATTTCCAAAAATTACACGTAAAATAAAAATACTTACACGATAATTAATGATTATTAAAACGTACATTTAAGATAATTAATCATTATTGAAATGTACATTTTAGAATTTTCCATTATTTTCTTTTTATAAAAATGCACATGAGATGAGAATAGTCATAGCTTAGTTGGTAAATTCACAATTTTTTAATGAGAATTCTGTTCAGTATATCGTTTATTGAATAATTATTTTGGATTATTTTCGAGCAAGTGTTATTTCCAAAAATTACACGTAAAATAAAAATATTTACATGATAATTAATGATTATTGAAACGTACATTTAAGATAATTACAAAAATAATTAACGACTATTGAAATGTACATTTTAGAATTTTCCATTATTTTTTCTATAAAAATGCACATGAGATAAAAATAATCATAGCTTAGTTGATAAATTCACAATTTTTTAATGAGAATTCTGTTCAGTATATCGTTTATTGAATAATTATTTTGGATTATTTTCGAGCAAGTGTTATTTCCAAAAATTACACGTAAAATAAAAATATTTACATGATAATTAATGATTATTGAAACGTACATTTAAGATAATTACAAAAATAATTAACGACTATTGAAATGTACATTTTAGAATTTTCCATTATTTTTTCTATAAAAATGCACATGAGATAAAAATAATCATAGCTTAGTTGATAAATTCACAATTTTTTAATGAGAATTCTGTTCAGTATATCGTTTATTGAATAATTATTTTGGATTATTTTCGAGCAAGTGTTATTTCCAAAAATTACACGTAAAATAAAAATATTTACACGATAATTAATGATTATTAAAATGTACATTTCGATCATTCACCTTATAATATATATATTATATATAATATATATAATATAATATAATATATAATATATATAAGAACAGTAACAGCTGCATTCCGCAGTTGCAACGTCAAACTACATAAAATCACGCGGTAACGTGAAACGAAAAGCCAGAAAGCCTTTCAATCGTCGCGATAAATCTCTCCGATCCGTTGGAATGTGCGTGCGTAAATTGGCAAGTAGAAAACAAAAAGAAAAAAAAAAGGTAGGTTTTAAACTTCCCGTTATCAACGGGGGGGGGGGGGGCAACGTGTCAAGGAGGATTAATGTGCCCAGCCGCCTTTCCTCGAAATTTCTCAATACCACGTGAACGATAATTCACCCCGGGGGGGGGGGGAGGCGAAACGTATCTTTGATTCGCCAGACGGTTTAATTGGCCTGACAATTAATCGTCAGCTGTCGAATGCTCGAGAACATACACGAAAGAACTGCTTCAGGAATTCCATCGTCAGACACGAGGCAACACTATGACACAATTCGATGATTTACGATTGATCGGCTCGAACCTTCTTTTCTTTTCTTTTTTCTTTTTTTTGTTTGTTTGTTTGTTTGTTTGTTTGTTTGGATGGGATCAACGAAGAGGAAACGCGTGCCTGCACGCGACAGCTCATTTCTCCTCGCGCGCGCATCATACATACAAGCAAACGTAACGCGGAATAAATTTGAATGTTGAATAAACGTTAATTAACGGAAAGCAGAATTGATGAAAACCTCTGGCTCAGTCGGCAGCCGGACTCGGAATAAATATTAATAACGCGCGGCGTAAACAATTTTCCCTGGCACTGAAATGATAACCCTGTCACCGTGACGGGATAATTTTTGTTAACGGAAATGTTCGTTACACCGGACGCGTTGTACCGAGGCGAGTTAACGCGTGATGGATCGTAAATTTGATAGAAAAAGAGATGAAGCAGAGAGAGAGAGAGAAAGAGAGAGAGAGAGAGAGAGAGAACGTTCCGTCGGAAACAGATTATCCTGGAGGATCGTTCGAATCCAGAATCGAAGATTTTCCGATCACCAACTATTGCAGTTCATTCTATTATATTCTACTAAATAGAGTGAAATTATTATTAGCAATTTTTATAGATTATATATAGATTATAGATTTATATAGATTATACTATATAGATTATAGATTTATATAGATTATACTATGTGGATTATAGATTTATATAGATTATATTATATAGATTATAGATTTATATAGATTATACTATGTGGAGTATAGATTTATATAGATTATACTATATGGATTATAGATTTATATAGATCATACTATATAGATTATAGATTTATATAAATTATACTATATAGATTATAGATTTATATAGATTATACTATGTGGATTATAGATTTATATAGATTATACTATATAGATTATAGATTTCTATAGATTATACTATATAGATTATAAATTTCTATAGATTATACTATGTGGATTATAGATTTATATAGATTATACTATATAGATTATAAATTTATATAGATTATATTATATAGATTATAGATTTATATAGATTATACTATATAGATTATAGATTTACATAGATTATAGATTTACATAGATTATACTATATAGATTATAGATTTACATAGATTATACTATATAGATTATAGATTTACATAGATTATACTATATAGATTATAGATTTACATAGATTATACTATATAGATTATAGATTTATATAGATTATACTATATAGATTATAGATTTACATAGATTATACTATATAGATTATAGATTTATATAGATTATACTATATAGATTATAAATTTATCAGAAATGAAAATACAGAGACAATTTCGTGTGGCAGAATCTTTTATCTGTTTTCTCCACTTGAGTTCATTCTACTTGCCGAGTACAGCGATTTTCGAGCTTTTGATGGAGGTTATAAAGTGAAAGTAGAGAGAAATTCCATTGTCTTCCAATGTTCCAGAATCTTTTTCCTTTTAAATATCTTGATTCGAGTCAAGTTTAAATAATTTTTTAGCTATTTAATATTTCAGATGTACCCATGTCTGGCTATATACGATTTATTCTACTTGTTGAAGTAGAACTATTCTGTCTTGGAGCTTTTAAGATCATACTATGAAGTGAACATTCGGATTATAAAATGAGGGAGAGATTCTATTATAGAATTCTTCTTTTTAAACATTCTTTCAATTTCAAAATAATTTTTCAACGTACTATGATATCACATTGATGTCTGATTACGTACAACTTCTAGTCTACTCACTGATCTTATCCAATTTCAAAATTTTTAACAAACAGATGACAAAGTAGAAGAGAAACCGTGATATCCAAAAGGTTCTTAGGTGTTGTAGAATTTTTTAACGAGGTTAATATTTTGACTAAGCTGAATTTTAATTAAATTTTTAACACGCTACTATGCTATGCTGATGGCGTATTAGATAGGTGGCGAAGTAGATAGATAGTCGTACATAGGAAAATTATTTCTTTGTTTATAATATATATTGCTTATATACATTCTTTATTTATTGCTTTTTGTATTTTATAACAATTGAAAAAGTAATTACTTTATATGCTTATTCATAATATATATTGTTTTGTATAATAATTTCTCATTACTATCACTCCAGTTCATAGTCGGAGAAATTATTGCTTCATATGTTTATCTACAATACATTTGTCGCAGCAACTCATACTAATAATCAAATAAATTATTATCTGCTTCTAACAGTCACGACAAATTAATTGTTTCACAATATATTAATAAAAACATACGGATATAGATTTTATATATTTAACTCTTTTTTTTAAATCGAAAATATCGTCTATGAAAAGATGTTGAATCACCAAGTGAAGCATTTTCCACAGACAGAGTCCTTAATTTGCCACTTAATGCGTTTAAACAAAAGTGATCATTGATTTTTTCCCCCCCTCACGTCGCTCACAAATGTATTTACGTAATATTCGTCGAAGTTTTAAATGAAAATTTTCACGGAAGAAACGAACGACCTCGAGCCTTCCCCCCTCCACTCCCTCCTCCATTAAAAATTCACATCCTCCGCTTCCTTCATTCTACTTGCCAGTAAACATAATTAAGAATTTACTCCTCGTTCAATCTCCTCTGCCGAGTCAAACCAACCTTCGTTTTATATTCTTCGTTTTCGTAACTTTTCCAATATGATCCCCGTGACTACGTTTCTTTTTTTTTTCTTTTTGCTGTTTTTTCAGCCAACAACGATCGCTTTATTACGACTAATCCGAGGTCTTTCGAAGTTTGTTCCACTCAAATTTCAAGAAACAGAAACTTCGACAAGCTTTGCATACTAATTGCGACACTGTAACAATATTACAATTACAAACGAAGTGAATTCGAGCCATCGAACGTGGGTCACTTTATTTTTTTTATCCAGATGCAGAAAACGTTTTCTGTGCTAATCGTGAATAAATCAGGAGGATATTTTTCAACCCGGGTCGAAGATTTCTAAGATTAAGGAATTAATAATTAATAGAGGCAAGGTGAACCGTAAATGAAGATGAATATCTTGGTTCTTCGTAAATGAAACTTCCAATTCTGATCTAATAATTCTTTAATACATGTTCGTCTGACGACGTGGCTTAGAAAAATAATAGAGGAGACCTTTCCTTTATTAACGTCACTGAAAGATGTTATTCAGCATCTAAAATTCCGACATGAATCAAAAGTGACCCGAATCAGCAATATTTTTGGCCAGATGTTCGAGAAATGGACGGAATTCTTTCAGTTATTTTATATTATTAAAAATTTTATTTCTTTCATATTGTAGCTATAAAAGAAAATACCAAAGTAGTTTGCTTAGTACTTTTTTTTTTTTACTAGTATATCCTCGACCTAAATACTAAAATTTTATGAAATGTAAAAAAGTTGAACTTTTCTTTATTACTGTGATAAATTATCGCCTGGTCGTCGTAACACCTAAAATAAAGAATTTTGCATTTCTATTACAATATTTTTCTTTCTGATAATTATTCCTTTAAACATCTGACTTACAACAACTCTGTACTTCGACAAGATCGGAATTTTTCTTAAATCTTTTGGTCACGAACGACCCAAATTGCTCATCGAGGGAAGTGGAAGATATTAGGATTAAATTCCTTATCATTCCGCCAAATCTCAAGCCAAAGTGAATAAAGAATTTCTTTCAGCTAAATTTTCATTTTTGCCAATCGTTTCTTTAAACGAATATCTCAAACCTGTTAAAAGTCAAGAAAAACGAATGAAATCGATGGTGGACGAATGCAATTCTCGAAACACAACAGTCACAGCCGATTTTGAGCCAGATTTCCATAAAACGAATTCATCAGGGCCTGGCAAGATAGCGCGAGGGTCAAGAAAAAATGATCAAGGGGGAGAGGGAGAGGAAATAGCCCGCATCAGAGCGAACGACCGCTTGGAAATCGGCCGCGCTCGTTATAAATAAATAAAAGAGCGAGCAAAATAGCGCCGGACGAGAGAGAGAGAGAGAGAGAGAGAGAGAGAGCCCTCAGGTGCGTCGTGCTGTAACGTTTAACCAACGCCTGGAACGCCATTACGTTTCCAGTTTACGGTGGTCGTCTGTAACCGCGATATCCTCGGGTCAAACCACGTGAAAAATACAACCGCGGCACAACCTCGAATGTAATTAGCTCTGCCCGTTTGATTCAACGATTATTGACGTTCCGTCTTTGTTAATTAATTAGCTTTGCGGAGATTTCATTTTCGATACTTGTCGTTAACACTTTTGATCGTCTTTGGGTTAAAATATCCACCGATATTTTAATCGTTCGTAGGATAATTAGTAATCAAACACTATATTTACTGATAAAAGTGAGAGCTTGTCAAATTTTGCATTTAGAAAATTTGTAATTAGGTGTCCCCCATAAATCTCAGTTAATTCTGGGTTTGCGGTGGTTTTTTTTTCCAGAAAATAACAACTGCCATGTTAAACTAAGTTTTTTTTTCTTCAGAAAATAACAACTGTCATGTTATAAACTAAGTAAATGGCATTTTCCAAGCAACAGAATAATTTTCAGAAGAACGTGTTCGAATTGGCTAACTAGCGGTCCTTGCCCCTACTTTTCTGGTCGCTAGCGCTACCCCCTCCACTGCGTCTTCATGAGAGAGTGGGGGAAATTCAATGTAGTGGAGGGGGTAGCGCTAGCGATCAACAAAGTAGGGGCAAGAGTCCACGAGCAGTCAGTTAGCCTCTATATTTGAATGTGAACATGTTTTGCGAAAATAGCGGTGCAAAGTCACGATAACCGGTGACTTCGAATGTTTTACATATTTTTATTTCATTTATTTCATTTATTTTCATCACATTTACCGCGATGTATTTTTACGCTTTCAAATTTCTCACGAACGTATAAATACTCGCAATCTGCTAATCAGTGTAAATTAATTTTTGATTGAGAGCGACTTGTTGACGTGATTTCTGCCGACAGAATAATTTATTATGTCGTCGATTATTAGCAAGAAAGGGGATTTTCTGAAACTAAATGACTAACATATTCAACGCCACGACGATTTCTACAATTCCCAGTAACGAAGATATTTCTAATTTTCCAATTGTATTTAAAAATAATCATCATTTAACGATACTTCGTCGTCATTATTTAATGTCGAAATTATTAATTTAAAGAAAAATAGTTTAATAAATAACGATGTCGATACCATGTAACGAAAACCGTTAAACTGTGGATTTCTATCCGCGAGAAATTTAAAGGTAAATTTATTACACGAATTTATAAATGTAGCATATAAATATACAAAACTGATACAAAATTTAAAACACACGAAGTAGAATATTTGTCGAGGTATTGAGTGAGAAAGAAATTTCTATTCATTTTCAAATCTTTCAGCTAGATTCGTAAAAATTTCAAAACGCACAAAATTTCGCAGTCTATTACTCGTGATTAATTGAAACTTACGATTGACTGACGACTGCTTGCTCTAACGTGCACGTGACAAATACAATTTTATATCGTAGATTCTTACCTGAAACAGAAATTACGAACATTAATGAAATTTACAATCAAAGATCTGTAAATTCTTTTTATAAGAAAAATGTGAAAAGACGATCGTATCGTACGAAAAGATAATTTCAAAGAATGACGCATTCCCCTCTATGATTTTGAAACTTCAATTAATATCGCGTTTATCGTTATACAGAACAGTATCAACGACAAAGTTTGTTGAATTATACAAGAACAGTTCTTGTGTTGAAACGATTGACATTCCAACGTAATATTTCAATAAGCTTGCATGGTTCAATCATAAATAAATAAATTCATTCTAATACTCTCTGCAATGACAAATGATTCTCTTCAACATTTTAACTATTGCACGTTATACTTTCAATTTCACATCGTACTTGAAATATTTATAATATTCTTTGCTCATTTTCTTTTATATGTGAGATATATCAGAATTTTAGAGGTGCCTTGGTGTTCAAAAAATGGTTGAGAAACACGAAGACTCAATTGCCCGGAAGAATTGATCAGAACTTCCGTTTAATCGAAATTCAACGCGTACCTGAGATTCTCGCCACGTTCCCTAACACTCGTTCGTCACTCTTGACATCGTTCATTCACTACAAAAGAACAGAAAAGAGAGAAAAAAAGAAGAAAAGAAAAGAGAGAAGTATCGTCGAATTAACGACAGAAAGAATTAGCTTCGCCATTTTTTACGACCTTACGTAGAATTTCAGCGAATTGTTAACGCGACGAATAACGAATGGTTAAGAGAGAGAAAGAAAGAGAGAGAGAGAGAGAGAGCTCGACACACTCCCCACTCTCTTTGTCCCTTTTCTCCTTTTTTCTTGTTCAACTTAAAACGAGTTCTAATTGCAGTGAAAATAACTGGCACAGCCGAGACTACACGCTCTCTCTCTCTCTCTCTCTCTTTGTACGATGAAATATTCAAAAAGCATCGACGACCGAGCGTTCACCATGCTGCATTTCAGTTATTGAATCGCGCGTTGGTTTTTTTTCTCTTTCTTTCTTTTTTTTTTTTTTTAACACACTCTCCATCTCGAACTTTCGTTCGCCTCTCTTCTTCTTTCTTTCTTTCACTTTAATTTAATTACTTTCTTTCTTCTCCTTAAGTTTTCGAACAGTGTGGGAAATTTTTGCGCAAAAAATTTCAAGTGTCCCGCGTTCGAGGCATCTACCCAGATTAAATTCATATCTCGCTTCTTGTAAATTGTTTCAGCTGTGAAAAACGAGACATATGCTAAAACTAATTATATGATTAACGATGAAAACAATTGCACACCGAGCTGTCAAAATTTAAACACTGAACAATATTCTCCACTAAATCAAATCTATCGATGTAATCTTGAACGTTGCAGTTTTTCGCAGGCAAACATATTCTCGCTCTCGAAGAAAAATTTCACTCGATAAAGCATTCAGTTTCGAATAAAAATTTGCCTCGAAGGAATGCCGAATAAAACTCAGTAAAATTTACTGCTATACGTAATAAAATTATTCCTCTTCTTCTTTTAATCGCAATTTTTTACCAACACGTCGTATCATTTTCTCGTTGGGAAAGCACGAATGAAATAGCAAGTATAAATAGATAGTCTGAGAGCTGGTGCAGAAACACAGAGACACCGAGTTTTCGCTGCGAATTCTCTTTGGAAAAAGTCGATACTTTTTTCTTTTTTTTTTTTTTTTTCCTTTTTTAGTTGGAATTCTGGTTCGTGGCGTGTCTTTCTTTTTTTTCTTTCTCTCTCTCTCTCTTTCGTAGCTGGCTTTCCGCGTCGACGCCCGTTCGTGATAATCCGACGCGATGCGGCAACAACATCGTCGCTGGATACGTCGATGACCGGTCCGGACGTTTGATGAGGATCGAGCTTGTAATACTCGCGAAGTTATTTACATTCAAATGGCGAATTTAACGTCATTCTGGGGAGTCATCGTTTGGTTTAGTCTCGGACGGTTTATTAACCCTTTTTCATCAGCCTCGGTGACTTGGAACATATGAGACAGTTGGGCAAAGAAGAAACGAAGGAGCAGTATGTTTCCAGATCTTGTCCCTTTTTCTGTTAAAGATATTATTAATTCTTTATGAAATTTGTATTTTTACTGTTTGCGAAATTTCATTTCACGTAAACGTTACATTTTTAACATTTTATTAAATGACACGTCTTTAGCTTTTTTTATTTAATTGGAATATTTAAATATATTTAAATATATTAAAGTATATTATATTAGATATATTAAAGTATATTAAATATATTTATATATTTATATATTATTAAAGTATATTAAATATATTCATATATTAAAGTATATTATATTAAATATATTAAACTTAAATATATTTAAATATATTACTGTTAGTTTTTGTAATTTAGTTTCCTACGTCGTTTCGTTAAATTTTCATAATTATTTATTTCAACAGTGTAATTTAATTTGTGTCGCTTTTTGTTTGCCAAATTTTTGTGTTAATAATGTTAGTACGTGTGGCATTCCTTTTGCGATAAAATGTTTATAATTTAAATATATTTCCACTCGTGTAATTTCTTCGATTAAACTTTCAAACTTTTAATGTCAAAAAAGAAAAAAATATTCTTCTAACATAGTATATTTAAATATATGTCTTCGTTACTGTGTAAATTCTTCATATTCCGATTTATGATCTGCATCGATCGATGTCCTCCTTCCTTACAGATCGGTCTTATCACTCTTCACAACGAACATTATTTTCGAGCGACATCGTAAATTAAGCACAACGTAACGTGATCGTTGCTGAAAGTACTTCGTTCTTTAGATAAAATAATTGTCTTCACATAAATACTTATCTACCGTACTGATATTGTAATATTTAATTGATAAAAAAAAAAAAAATGTCGATTCATTTCTTCCTAGACAAAGAATTCCAAGTTCTCAATCTCGGTGTCAATTCGATTCAATTTCTAAACTCTGAATTAACCCGTACTGCGAATAATTTTAAAATTAATACAACATTAATATTATTAAATCTGTCTTATTTCCAGCAAGCGTTAACGTCGATTTCGATTCGCGAAATTTTTCACACCAAGCTCTTAATTTACCAGTCCAATGAAATGTCACGTCAATCACTTTCTAAACGATTTGCCTGAAATTCCAACAAATGTGACACTGATTCACTCACAAGTTCGACTAAAATGCAACGAACATGAACGACAATCACGAAATGACAATTTCTTCGTGCAACAAACTTCTCTTGCTAGACTTAACAACGAAGGATGCAAGCACGAGTTGGCAGAGCCCTTCGATTGGCTCGGTACACGATCCATTAGAAATTCCTGAAGGATTCTATCTCTGGAACATCCGGATGGGCGGCCAATGCCCGGCATCTCGTCGAGCATTATCGCGGATTCGCGCGTAAATTATGCAAGAGAGAGAGAGAGAGAGAGTAGTATGCAAAACGACGCCAATGTCGACGACCTGCTCGTCCATTATCGGCACCGCGACAACGACGCCGACGATGATGCCAATCGTCGCTGGCGAAACGAGGACGAGAAGCGCAATAGCGCCGATAATCCATCCTCGTGACATCGTTATCCCCCGCTCTCGACGTTATTATTGTTTCTCGCGAAGGAGAAACTCTACTCCTGCCATTTGTCCCCGCGAAAGAAGCGACTGCTCGTCGAGTCTAAGGAACGATTACACTTTTCCCGTTGTCGAGAGATTTAACGAGGGATATTTTTAATAAACGATCGGAGAGAAATTATTCAAGGATCGAAGTGTCGATCTGCTCGACGATTCGAAAATTTCAGGCTGCGTCGTAAAATGTACTATGTCGAGGGGAATTCATGTAATTTTGTATAAATGTAAAATGTAGAATGTAAAATGTAAAATGTAAAATGTAAAATTTATATAAAATATAAGATACAAGATATAAAATTTATCTAAGATATAAGATACAAGATATAAAATTTATATAAAGTATAAAATATAAAATATAAAATATAAAATTTATATAAGATATAAAATACAAGATATAAAATTTATATAAAGTATAAAACATAAAATTTATATAAGATATAAGATACAAGATATAAAATTTATATAAAGTATAAAATATAAAATATAAAATATAAAATTTATATAAGATATAAAATACAAGATATAAAATTTATATAAAGTATAAAACATAAAATTTATATAAGATATAAGATACAAGATATAAAATTTATATAAAGTATAAAATATAAATTATAAAATTTATATAAGATATAAGATAAAAGATCTAAAATTTATATAAAGTACAAAATATAAAATATAAAATACAAAGTATGGAATATAGTGAAAAATGTGCATCATTGCTTGTTACTAATATTTAATACGATATTAACGATTACGCTAATACAATATTAACATTCATTTTGATACAAAAATTAAATGCAATTAGAAAATATTATAGAACATAAGGCGTGAACAATGAGAATTAAAAAACATACACGGTAAAATTTTATTTCATTGCGTTTATTGGCGTATAAACTGCGGTAATACGTCAATATTATTAAACACAGAGTGCATCTTCGAATTATTCCTAGCGACATGAATTATTATAATGTATTTTAAACGTATGTATAAACATGCCAATAATGACAAATATTATTACAATGTATGAAATTCACACATTATGTACGCTGCACGTATAATAATGCGCTGTGATTAATATTATATTAATTGTACATTGCGACGCGGTGCGATTATAATTGGATTTTGTTTGTTAACAAATATCAGCAGTCCAGTCGCGACGCGATTTCGTTTCAATTTTTTCTTCGCGTTTAATTCCCGCGCGCGCGCGCGCGCGCGCACTGCCTGTTTAGGGAGTCAAGGCTTGTTAGCTCGTCGTCGTAAATTATCCTCCATAAATTTATTAGAAAGTTGCAGTGTAGCAGCGGCATTAAAACGCCGTGAATAACTCAGTCGCACGAATGAAATTTGCATAATTACTCGATACTTCCTCGACTCGTAGAAAAGTAAAAAGAAAAGAAAAAAAAAAGAAAATGAAGAGAGGGAGATAAACACGTCCAAAAATATTGTGCGCGCTATAATAATATCACTTTGAGAAGAAATTGCACAACTGCGTTACAGTTCTTATTTTCAACATGTCAAATCTTCTTGGTTCTTACTTCGAGTGTTACTTCGTAAGTCTTCGTATGTATTAATTTTCAATTCATTCACAAATTTTGTTCTTAAAACGAACACGAAATCTGTTCCATCGGTTCTAAAATCATTTATTTATTCAACCGCTCTATAAATTATATACATTTCATTCCCAAAGTAAAATCTAGTCCAATACAAAATGTAATTAATACAGTTTTTTACAAATGTATATTTCCTATCATCGAGAAATTCAATCAACTCCTAAAACAGAGCTGGTTAAGTGGCGGTCCGCGGACCCTTGCCCCTACTTTCCTGTTTGCTAACGCTACCCCCTCCACTGTACTCTCTTTCATGCACGGTGGGGAAATTTCAACGTAGTGGGGAGATCGACGCAGTGGAGGGGGTAGCGCTAGCGATCAAGAAAGGAGGGGCGTGGCCTCGAGGCCGCCAGTTAGCCGGCTCAGTCTTAAAATATTAAATTTTAGACAGACACTATAGTAGGCAACACGTTATACGAGACATACACTATTAGACGTGTATTTATTCATGTTCAAACGTATCTCCGAGTTGCAACTGTGATCACATATTGCTAGTTAGGATTAATTAACTCGTTCCAAATAAAGTTTCTCTTAGAAGGGAAACGAAACGGAATACAGGTAACTTAATTATACAAAGATCAGTCACAAAATGATTTGAAAATAATTGCTTTATAAATAACGATATTATGGACTCTTCAACTGTAATTGGAACTTCTTTGTTGATACTCTCGATAACGAATGAATGTTAAACAGTGAAGTACTATATTTTTATTTTAACTAAAAGTTGAATAGAAATATTTTGCTCATATCTTCAAATGGGTATATTATTCTCCTTTTTCTTTTTTTGATAAACTCTTGCACTTTTTATAAGTGTCAGCTTCACCGTGCATACACAAACAACAGGTAAGTTATATATGTATTCGCTTTTCCAAAGAAGAAAAAATCAAAATTTGTTAAATTTATCTTACGCGCGATAGCAATTTTTTCGTCGCGTTATGCAAATTCGCGTCCACTGTACTTCACATTCCACAGGGGAATGACATCCCACTGTGCAACGAAATTACAGAAAAACAATCGATGAAAAACAAACGAAATTACAAATTACAAAACAATCGATCAGCGACAAGCTCGCTGGCGCAACATAATCGTTGATCGCATTTGGCCAGCTAGTTAGTCAGTCCCGTAACACGAATACCTCCGTGACCAATATTTCGGCCGTGTGCCCATAGCTCGGTGCTCGCGTTTGGTTTGGTTTACTGCCCGTGGGGAAACCTACGTACCTCCATACCCTGTCACATTGAATCGTCTATCGTTATGCCAGCGCCGAGTATCCGGAACACACAGCACACACATACAGATCTGTACGTATCTGTAGCCACACGTAACTCGAAGTCGATGGTTTTTGCCACTCAGGTTGCTCAGACGCAACCAACACGCGAGAAGATTCCCCTTTTTTACCTTTGACCTGGCATATGCGATTACGTTTCTGAGAAAAATTCGGGTTTCACTGGAATATAAAAGAACGTGGTGGGTTTTGGAGTTATTCTCCTCTACGATCTGTTTCCACTGATCTTCTGTGTAAAGAATCGAAGGAAACATTGGGGAGGGGAATTGGGATTGGTTAATAGAAATTTTATTTATGACAATTATTACTTGTATCATTATTTTATTTTATTTGTAGATTTTCATTAGTTAATTTGACACGGTGCAAGACACTGGAACAATCATAAATACGAGAGATTTTCTTTCTTTTTTACAATTGTTTAAAATACACGGATATTTCCTTGTGAAAAACTAACGCTCGTCTCTGTTTAGACAGGCAGAATATTTCAATTGCATTAAATTGTTCTAACGAACAAACAATAATATATTTCAATATGTTATTCATGTAATCATATATTAAATTGTTTCTTGCTAGAACAACAATTTAAAATAATTGAAATATTTAATATATATCTCATGTTTTATAATATTAATTAATTCTTTCCTTACAGACATTATTGTTATTATTTTTTTTTAAGGACAGATAATTGAATAGCTCGAATTTTACATTAAATTTAGTTTATGTAGTCTATTATTCTAGTCTAGACTCTGTAGTCTATCTGTTCTTTAATAACTATAATTGAGCAATGCGAAGAAATCGTAATAATAATAATAATAATAATAATCTTCAAATGAAAAATATATAATTATATATATATATATGTTTATTTTAAATTAAAAATATATAATTATAATTATATATATAATTCTCAAATTTCTCCAAATGTGTGAATTCTATAATTGAATCGTAATCGTTGAATTAAACAAAAAAAAAAAAAAAGAAGATTGTTAGAAAATTTCTAAGATATTTATTCAATTATGTCCACCAACAAAAATTAATTTACAAGACTGCCGAAGAAAGTACCGCGAACTTAATAACAGAAACATCACGCCTCGATGCTCCTTCGTGAAGATGAAAAAGTTAAATGCTCCTCTCGGACCACGAATAAACACGAGTATATACAGTGTGGCAAGTTTCATGCAAACTTGCGGAGCCCGTAGTTATGATCGAGACGAGCAATTTATATAGTGAAAGAAAACTTTCCGAGTAATGGACACGTCGAAAGTTACACCAAGATATCGACGGTATGTTTGACTTCTGTAACGCGGATGAGACGCCGCTTTAAGGGGAAATGGATCGTCTGTAGTCGGACGCAAACTTGCCAGCGTCCACGTCTCCTTGCGCGATTTATTTTAAAACTTAATAAGTTAATAATAAAGCTACAAATAAAATAGTGTTAAAAATCGTCGCTATACTTCATTTTTCATTAAAAAACAAGGCAAAAGTGTACGTCGTGCAACGTTGAAACATGTAACTATAGTTTCCTTAAATTTAAATGTTGAAAATGTTGTAACATGTAACTGTAGTTTCCTTAAATTTACGTTTCCACGTAATTGAAATTCCTCGAAATGTAAGCTGTAATTTTGTACTTTTAATTTATCACATTTCCAATTTGATTGTTTCGCCTTTCTCCTTCGAAATTTTCAGGGATACAAAGCGATACTTGATTCACAAAGAAAAGTAGTATAAACCAATGCAATGTGTTATCGATCGAAATGGTATCGAGTTGAAGTATTTGCAAACGAATTTCAATTACAATTTTCTCAGATGCTTGTCGCTCGAGACGGTCTCGAAATTCTCATTGAAATTAATTTTGTCGTTCGTTTGAATTTCGAGTTGAAATTTTTTTCGAATCGAAGCTTGAGCTTGCAAGAAGTTCACCACGGTAATAAAATATCCTCTGCACAGTATAATTTCTTTTTTTTCTTTTTTTTTTCTCTCTCTTTCTCTCTCTCTCTCCTTCGAAAGAAAAGCACTACCAGGTCGACGAAGTTTAAACATCCTGTACAGTTCTTCAAGCAGTTCCATTTAATTAAATTACAATAATCCACTCGGCGTGAAATACTGTTTTTAATTAATTAGACATCGATAATCACCGTACTGTTTCTACCGACGCAGTGTACCATTTTAATTAATCAGTCGACTAATTTCTTCGATCAAATCACCCAAGTAGCGAGCCACTGAATGCAGCTGGATTTCACCTAAATTAAATCTTTACAGCTCGGAACGTTACCACGAGCGCACTTTCAATTTTAGTCGATTCGATTCGAGTTTACGTTTCATTTAAGTAACCGAACTCATAGTTGGGAAGAAATTTTCCTTTCAACAGAACATGACAGTACGCGTAACATGATGCTCGAAATTTTTCGACGTTATCGGTGTAACAAATAATAATAACAATAAAGTTTGTTAGTTAAAGATAGAAACGTTAGTAACTTGAACGTTGCGATCGATAAGTAATGTAAAGCTTTTACATTTAATTATATTTCACGACTTATTTATTAATTTAGTTATTTATTAATTTACTACTGTTTATTTACTTATTTATTATTAATCTTTTACTTTTACAACTCAAATCAAAGATCAAATGATAAAAGAAATTCGATTGCAGTTTTCACTAGTCGACTATTTTTATGCTCGCATTTCCTTTTGTTCATGCAATTCATACACTAACTAAAGAAATTATTTGAAATAAAATGACATGGACTGGAACTGTCATAGACTCTTTTCATTTCATTCAAAATAATTTCTACAATTTTATTATAATTTCTATAATTCTACAATTTTATTATAATTTCTATAATTCTACAATTCTATTATAATTTCTATAATTTTATTATATCGTAAAACCAAGCAATTATTTCTATTAAATTATCCCAGTGGTCAAAACGAGCAATTCAAACAACAATTTCTAATGAAAATACTATGGTTATAGATTTTCAGAGACTCGAGCTTGACATTTCGTGAAACATACATATATTGTTTGCATTTCCTTTTCACATTTCTGACTTTGATCTTTGCCACTCACAGTGCTAAAGATTAAGGATAAATTAGTTACAGTGTTTTTCGCCATTAACGAGAACGAGGGAATCATCGCAGGATCACGTTAACGAGAGGATCGCGATAACCGGCAGGCTTTAAACCGCGAAATCGTTAGACAAATCATTAGCGTGAAATCAATTATACAACCGGAATCGTTTAATTCCAATAAACGGCGGTATGGTACGCATTCGCGCATTATGTTCGCGGGCTTTCGCTAACGGTACCTACGAATGAAACTAATACACCGATTCAGCCGAGGATTAAAGCTAATTATACCGTGTCTGATTTATCCTGGTAATTTCCGTCCCTTCGATCGTGTATTTTTCCCTCATCTCGCTCGTTAGAAACGAAGACTTGACTTCACAATGAACTTTTTGCAACACGAAAATCGTCGACTTTCACAATTTCATTGAACAAATTGTTGCACGTTTGAAATTTTTAACTTACGCGCAAACGGATCGTTCTGATGTATTTTTGAAATGTCACGTCGCAAAATAAATTGTCGCTCAATGGTTTCAAAAGAAAAATAATAAGTTTCGTTTCTCACGATAATCACCAAATTTGTCTCATTTTTTTTTTTAGAATGCATTCTCGTGCATCGATGCAACCTTGAAAGCCAAGGAAGAGAAAAAAAGTTGACCTACGTGTGTCGAAAAATGATTAAATTCACCTTCGATTTCATCGAATGCACAGAGAAATATATGATTCTATTTGACCTTGAGAGCTTGAAAGGCATTTTCCTTGAAACAAATTTTGTTCCACATTTTTTTTTTTTTTTTCTTTTGAGATAATCGCAAAGTAATTGATTGATTAAAATGAATTGATTTGAGACACCGTGTACGTATGTATGCGACAGATTCTGTCGGCCATACTAAATCGGATGTCATTTGTAGCAGGAGTATCCGGAGGCTTAATTAGGCGAAGAGCGATTAATTAGATTCGATTTGTTGCTTCGTGACGTTCATCTGCTTGGCTCATTGATATCGTCGAATATTTATGATTGAATATCTATTGGTTGTCTCGCTACAGGTTTGAACCCTTGTACAAATTGTCTTAACCCTTTGGCCACAATGGTTTGCGTAGGTTTGACATAATATCTATCATTTGTACTGATTAATTTCGTATTTTATCAAGATATATATGTTATTAATATTACTATTAATACTATTTTATTTTTATGCTATTCAATTTTATTTTAATACTATCCAGTATAGTATTATTAATATACTATAGTATATTATTAATATATATAGTATAGTATATACTATATACTAATACAGTATAGCATAGTATGGTATTTTATCAAGATACATGTATTATTAATATTATTATTAATACTATTTTATTTTACCTTAATACTATTTAGTATAGTATCATTAATATACTATAGTATAATATATACTATATACTAATATAGTATAGCATAGTATGGTATTTTATCAAGATACATGTATTATTAATATTATTATTAATACTATTTTATTTTACTTTAATACTATCTAGTATAGTATTGTTAATATACTATAGTATAATATATACTATATACTAATATAGTATAGCATAGTACAGTATTTTATCAAGATATATGTATTATTAACAGTATTATTAATACTATATTATTTTACCTTAATACTATCTATTATAGTATTATTAATATACTATAGTATAATATACTAATATAGTATAGCATAGTACAGTATTTTATCAAGATATATGTATTATTAACATTATTATTAATACTATTTTATTTTACCTTAATACTATCTAGTATAGTATTATTAATATACTATAGTATAATATATACTATATACTAATATAGTATAGCATAGTACAGTATTTTATCAAGATATATGTATTATTAATATTATTATTAATACTATTTTATTTGATCTTAATACTATCTAGTACAGTGTTATTAATATACTATAGTATAGTATATACTATATACTAATATAGTATAGCATAGTATAGTTTTGTTCGACTTGGCGAAATTAGTATCCGGCCTAAAATTCTATTTCTAACTTAAATTTTATTTCAAAAAATAAATTTCAATTTTAATTTTAAAATTCAACGAGCCCCTCAGAGAGCTGATAATAATAATTAAGTAGGTTTAATAATAATTTTTTTATAGCTTCATAGGTTATTATATTATTAAAAATAGCATTTAATAAGGATAAATTTACAGTTATACAACGAGGAACGATGATTTCTTACAAGTCCAGGTTTGATAGTAATTTTCACATGTTGTGTGTGATTTGGTTGGTATATAATTTAGTATCGTTAAATTAATTTCTTAGAGAAAAAGATCGACATTCTCGAGAAATAGGAACATCATAGCTATATCTTCGATTTTTGAACATAAATAATTAAAACTCCACCATTACAGAAAGTAAACAATAATAAACAAATTGAACAATATGAATTTATCTGAAGAATTAATATTTCTCACAAAATCTTAGCAAACCTTAATTTCGAATTTTCAAGTAGCATATGTATAATATTTGAACAAACAAGTCCAAACATGATCCATCGTTTCAGTCCGAATTTCATGTCAACGCTGACTTGTGTTTCTTTGTTAATACAGAGTTGGCCAAAAATTTCTATTTTTGTCTCTTTTATATCAAAATATTTTTTTAAAACATCAAAATACAAGGAAAAATTAGTTTCATTAATTTCAAATTAGATTCAAGTTCAAACATGATTTTCCTTCATCACGTTTCAGGTCCTACAATATTTAAACAAACAGTCCAAGCATAATCTATTGTTATTAATCTATTATACTCAAAATTAATTAAATAATCTATTTATAGTCAAAATTTCACGTCGCCAATGTTTGCCTATGTTTGTTAATGTAGAATGGGCCCTGCCTATTTCTCTTTCAATAAAATATCAAAATACAAAAGAACTGATCGAAAGGAAAAAAAATAATGCTGCCAAAAATTGTTTCTTCGCAGACAGTTTGTTCGTTCATTTCCCTTTCTCTCTTTTTATTTCAGTAGGAAGGCAGCACGAAAGAAAAAAGAAAGAGAAAAAAAATGAACAACAGTGGAAACGTTCGATTTTAAAACGTACAACAGAACGCGTTCGATTCGTGGTGTTACAACGAATTATAAACGTACGATTGGACGAGCCGGGCAAACGAATCGGCCGAATCGTTAATTTCAATTATCCGCTTTCACAGACAAAGTGAAGGGAGGAGGAGAAACCAGGTCAATCGTGGCAATCTCGACTTTTTAATTTCTCATTATCGACGCGCGCGTGTGCCCTGATCGTTATCCCCTTAACGCTGTCAAAAGGGCGGGAAGAAAAACGGGGATGCGAAAATTCGTTTTCCAACGGCGGCCAACTGTGTTTCAACCGGGGCAAATTCCCCTGAAATGTAATTCGGTACCGGTAATTCGGTACGTAGCCCGGAATAATTGATCAGTCGGTCGATCATTGATTACCGTCATATAAACAGGTGGCAGGAATTTCGGTCACGTAGCTTCTCTCTCTCTCTCTCTCTTTCTCTGCTTCTCCGTATGCACGTTCGCTGCTTTCTCTTTGCGTGTATGAATGCACACGCGTACGAGTGAGAATCGAAAAGAGCGAACGCATGAAATATTCGAAACGAGGAGAATTATAAATATCGAGAGCGTCGATGTTGGTTAATTTGAGATGATTACACGCAGTTCCACTTTGATCGGAACGTTTTGTGTTCTGTGTTCTACAGGATGTTGTACGCGATGTCTCGATCGTTTGTTCCTCGAGACGAAACTTGAAATTAATATATCCCGTGTTGTGCAATGTACAGTGAACATACATCGTGGATGTTGCAAATTGACGAACTTCATTAATTTTATGTTGTCAAATTGTCCGACATCGCGACTGTGAGAAATCAATCTGAAGGATTTCGCATGCAAAGAGACTGCACGATCCTCAATGAGTTAAATCAATAACAGAAATTCAATCCATTTAGAGGAACCCACTAAATTTTATCACAATCAGTGTCACAAATATTTAAATTTCCTGAAATTGAAAAAAAAAAAAAAGAATTTCCTTTCACAATTGCACACTGAACTGAAATTCGACGATGCAAACAAACTGAACAATAACAGTAAATGAAACAAATTTCAAAAGGCAAAATCTGCATTCAAAATCAAATTTTCAAACCCTTCCCCCCCCCCCCCCAAAAAAAAAACACACACGACTGAGAGTATTACCACGGCTACGTGATAAAAGTTGAAACTCGATCGTCGGTCGTTCTGCTCGCGGAAACGAGTGGTCCGCGGTCGTACACCGCCGGTTACGTTCCGTAATGTCGCGAGTTTTATTTCAGGGTCGGCGCACCGGTGCGTCGCAGTTAATTAACGAGAGAAAGGATTCCGCTGTGCGCCACGGCCTCTGGATTTCCTCTTGCCGGGCAATTCGACTTGTCCGACCGCCGCAGGAACACGCGGTCGTCCGCATTTTCTCCACTCCCCCGAAAACGCGTAATTCCGCCGCATAACTTCGACAAACGGACACACCACTGGCTTCCCTTTTCTCTCCTTCTGACCATTTTCTCTTTCTTTCACTTTTTTAAATTCTTCTGCTCATCTCTCTCTCTCCCTCTCTTTTTCTCTCTTGGAGTCGACTTGAATAATTTACGCGGCGCAGTCGAATTTTCTTTTTCCCCACGAGTTTCCCTCGAGTGTGGTATCAGGATGGGCGAGCGGTCGCGGTTTTCTAACAAAATTTCACGAGGCACAACAAACTCGAACGGCGGAATCCTCTGGAATCACATGACGATCGATATCTCGAAAGAATTTTATCACTTCGGTGAAGAAATTTGTGAAGAAACGCGAAGCTCGTGTTATTAGTTTCAGCGACAAGCTGAAGTTGTTCTAGTAATTCGAGTTTGAAAATATCTCTCATCTCTTTCTTCCTTTGCTATCGCCCTGCCGCGATATTTTGTCGAACTCATACTTGCGCACGCATGCGAAGTTTCTCTCCCTTTGTTCGTTTTTCCCCCCCGAAGCGATTCATTTTGCCTTTGAGGAAATTCCGACAATTAATTTTTCTTCAATATTGTCTCGTTGAATATGCATGAAAACTTCATACGGGTTTTCCAACGGCGCGGTTCTTTTTTACCTCGCTAACAGCGAGCGACGCTCCCCTTTTGTTCGCCTGATTCTCTCCCCCTCTCTGAACATTCCCCCCCCCCCTCAAAGTTTTGATTGACTTTGTACCGCGAAATAATCCCGAATGTTTCGCCGAAACCAAATTCACGCGGAAATCAACGCGGAAGCACGACAACAGCGTTCGACAATAGGAATATATAACATTGACACGGGAAATGTGATGCTATTCGTGTGTAAACAAATAACGAATAACGTGTCAAGCAAACAACAACAAAATAATAAATGAAACGTAATGTAAAAGTAACGTAAAATAGAACAAATAAATAATGTAATGTAACAAGGAAGCAAAACAAATCAAGAAACAACGTAACGAAATAAATGAGCAATAATGTAATAAAGAAACGACAAATGGACAAATAGTATAATAATAATAATAATAATAATAATACTGATTAATCGCTACCTATTCTCTTTTAATAAAACATCAGAATATAAGAAATAACTAATTTTATTAATTTTAAATTAAACTTAAGTTCAGACTTGTCCCATTATTAAAACTCTGTAGACGAATTTTTTTTAAGTATATAATAAAAAAAATGGCCCATTGTATGTTTGGCCCACCTTGTATAAGAAATGCAACAATGTACAATGCAATGCAACAAAAGAAGAAATATTGAAAATGTTATTGATAATATAATATTTCTGTCACACCTAACAAGAAACTTTTTGACCACTTTAAAAATCAAACTTTTTTTGACCAATTATTAAAATTAATCAATCGTGCACTTTTGTTATCGACCGATGGACAAGTGGAAAATAATGCAGGCCAGCATTTTCAAAAGCTGCACACTTTGATAACTACGAAAGGGACATTATTAAGATATTAATTGTTATTAATTTTCACAGCTATCTTGCAAACAGAAAAGCAAGCGCTGTTTCTCTAACAATCCTAACTGATATCTTTTTGTCTACAGATCGGAGATACCGGGTAGCCTTTTATAACGTAGGATTAAAGTGTTTTGGCAGTGTGTAGCTCCGCCTGAGACCGGTCGTTTAATACTGTACGTCACTCCACATTTCGGACGTGGAATTTTTTCAGATATTAATATTCGTTCTCGTTCCCTTCGCGAAATATTTTTAATACTTTATATAGAGGGTGTCCTTGCAATTATAGTGTAACACTACTGGCCAGAGAATGATTCTATACTTCTCTGCTCAAGCCAGTAACTTCCAGTAACTTTTCTTTCAAATGAAACAAATCTGTTTGCATGATTTTTGCGAGAAGCACGAATATTGCAATTACTGTGCCTTGTCTGGTTTAATAATAAGTAATTAAAAAGTTATCAAGAGACAATTTATCGTTTCGCGTGAGAGATTTCCATTGAAAAATACTGCCGACAACGATTAATTAGAGATTCTAATTGCAACGATTATTATTACTATCGTAATACTATATATTCTTGTAATTACGATTCGTTTTGCAATTTTGCTCGAAATCGTATCAAATCTGTTAAATCAAAGTTACAAGTTGCATGAATCCTCTAATTTTTCACAGAAATTTTGTAAATTTACAATTTTAATAATATAATATCAATCGCATGAGATATATATATATATATATATATATATATTATTAATAATGTATAATAAATTATATAATATTTATTTACATTTATTTCACATATATTTATTTTTAAATTATATATATTATTTATAATATATAATAAATTATATAATATAGATTATTCTTATAAATTCGACGTATATACGAAGTCTAAATTCTAAATATATCCATTGCAATAATTTATCCGACGTGAACACGTAGAACAGTCTGAACACTCTATCGTTTGACGCGTTTAAATTGTTCTCCAGTCGCAAACAAGCAGCTTGAATTTCGTCAAGATCACTATTTTCAGAGAAAAAAACCGGAGCAATCGTAAAAGTTGGTACACGTATGCGTGTGGAGAGCTTGTTTGCTCGTATTATCGTTCCTAAGAAAAAAGAAAAAAAAAATAGAAAAACACTAATTGCCGCGTGTTTCGCTGGTTGCAAACCGGGCTGCAAAAAAATCACGACGATGCTACTTTTCACAAGAACCCGGAACGATAACACGCGCGCGGCGAATTATTTATGGCGCCGATGAAAGCCCTTGATAATGAGTGCGATGTTTTTCGCGCGGACAAATAGGGCTTGGAGAGCAATAGCCCGGCCAAACCGTAACAAAGAACCGATGAGTGGCAGAAAACGTGAAAGGGGGTCATTAGTGAAATGAGAAAGCTAATCGATAGGATGAAAGAAGGGTGGGGGTGGGGGAGGGAGGAAAAAAGGAATTAATTTGAACGGGGAAGATTGATACGATCTCTCGTGAGATTCATAGACGCTTCTTCGTCTGGTTATTGCCGAGAGTAATCGTGGCAAAGACACGGTGACTCTTGAGTATTTTTATGTTTACACGCATTCACATACTTTTGACAATTTTGGCAATTTTATGATCTACGTAGAAAATTATTTGGATATTCTTTTTATTGGAAATACATATATCCTTTTCTTTCGCAAGTTCGCATTTTAAAATATTTTTTTCCGTATTCTAATATTGTTACATTCGATTATTCATATTATTTTCATCGTCGTATATTCTCTGACACACGTTTGAACGTGTTTGATGAGTATTTTAGCAAATTCTTAAAATAGCATTTTGACACAAGTGTAAAATTGAAGTATTTTAAAATATTTTTCCGTGGTCTAATATTGTTATCTTCAATTGTTCACATTATTTTATTTGTCATCGTCGTATATTCTCTGACACACGTTTGAACGTGTTTGATGAGTATTTTANGCAAATTTTTAAAATAGCATTTTGACACAGGTGTGAAATTAAATTGAAGTATTTTAAAATATTTTTCCGTAGTCTAATACTGTTACCTTTAATTCTTCACATTATTTTATTTTTCATTGTCGTATATTCTCTGATACACGTTTGAACGTGTATTGAACATGTTTGATGAGTATTTTAGTACTCTATATTACAGGTAATTCTATACTTAGTAACGTATATTCACGTATGTTCGATAATTGCGCTATTGTTTCAACAATATGAAAATTCGACTCGATGCAATTAATCGATTAATTAAACATACAGTATAAGATATTTTAACCTGGAAAAAATTCGTCGTCTGAGAAACTTATCAAATTTCAACGACTATAACGTAACATCGTCGAAACAAAAGTGAATGACAAAATATCAGAAGAATCGTATCAACGACGCGTCGCGTTCCGCGTGATTCGAGATTCGCGAAAATTAACGTTCTCCGCGTCGATCTCGCGCGATGCAATTTTCCATCGCCAACAAGCGTGCAACGATTCTTATGAAGCGTTCCAACGAAATAAAAAGGAACCAGAAAAAAAGAATCGTCGAAACGGAGAAAATTTTAGTACGTGAAAATAACAATTCCTCGATGCTCTTTTATCGGTATCAGGTCGCCTCGTCTAGTTTCGTTTCGTTTCCGAAATATTTCGTCCCTCTTTCTCTCTGTCTCTCTCTTTCTCTCCGAAATATACAGACAAAGCCGTTTTAATTAAATCGACGTGTGTGTGTATGTGTGTGTGTGTCGTCGATGGGACAAATTCAATCTCACTGGTTTATCTAGGATCGTAACTCACCATCGTTCTAGAGGATAGCTCTCCGTGTCTTTTTTTTTTTTCCTCCCTCGATCCAGGGAATACTTTTGACTCTTTTGTTTTGTCTTATCGTAGCCTTAACACGCACGTACGATCGACGATTGATACGCACCACTGGGAAATCAACGTTACGTTCACGTGTTAAGCAAATGTTTGAGAGTCAATATTATCGGAGCAATGATATTCGTGTTGTTTGATAATAGTTTCGAGATTCTATACTCGATATTAAATGCACGTATGTAAACATGTTGTTTGATCTGAAGTCTCCAAATTCTGACGAAAATTGCTGCGCGACACATGATTTTTAACTCGTCACTGACAATTCCGTAATTCCATTTGACAGGAGAAATGTTAAAAATTCAGTCTGTGCAAATATTTGTTAATGTGTTTCTAAATATTTGCGATAAATAACATTTATGTACGTTTCTTGATTCCGTTTCAAATTTGATCCAATGTCCGTCATTATGGTGTTGGCGAGATTCGAAAATATTTTACATGTATGACGCAAATAACATGTTCAACGTTGCTATAATTGTCTGAATACTTTCGTGAGTGGCTCTATACTTTTTTTTTTAAAGAATTCTAATAAACATAGTCGATAGTTGAATATTATGTTTCAACTATTACGACGTATTCTGTTTAACTAGAAAATTTCCAAAAAGTTTCTCCATTAGGCTCTATTGACAGAGAAAATTCAAAAAGCTTATTGCAAATATATATTTGCAATAAATATCTCGTAACTTTCACGCAATATCACGTTTTCTCAGTAATTTCAAACTTTACCAGTATAAGTACGATAGTAAAGTTTTTCACAACAGTATTAATGAGATCTGAAAATACTTTACACGTATAATAGGAACGATATATTCATTCTGTGAGTGTTCGAACACTTTCGTAGCTATTTTTATTTTTCGTTGCGTTCTTCTAAATAATCTGTAATAAACACTGTAATTGCACGATTCATCCCCTTCAACTGGAAAAAAATTCCCAAAAATATTTCTATTTAATTCTATCGGCTGAGAAAATTTTAAAAATTGGTTAACAATGGTTCAAGTAGCGCTGAATACACATTTGTAATAAATATTTTGAAACTTCTGTTTTAAAATTTGACAAATAAAAATAATAAGCAACATTAATGAAATTTGAAAATACTTCGCATAATACAAATAACATTCGAACAATTCTGAAAACTTCTATTTCAAAATTTGACAAATATAAATAATAGTACAGCAACGTTACTGAAATTTGAAAATACTTCGCATAATAACATTCAAACACTTCTGAAAACTTCTATTTTAAAATTTGACAAATATAAATAATAGTACAGCAACGTTACTGAAATTTTAAAATACTTCGCATAATAACGTTCAAATACTTCTGAAAACTTCTATTTTAAAATTTGACAAATATAAATAATAATACAGCAACGTTACTGAAATTTGTAAATACTTCGCATAATAACGTTCAAACACTTCTGAAAACTTCTATTTTAAAATTTGACAAATATAAATAATAGTACAGCAACGTTACTGAAATTTGTAAATACTTCGCATAATAACGTTCAAACACTTCTGAAAACTTCTATTTTAAAATTTGACAAATATAAATAATAATACAGCAACGTTACTGAAATTTGTAAATACTTCGCATAGTAACGTTCAAACACTTCTGAAAACTTTTATTTTAAAATTTGACAAATATAAATAATAGTACAGCAACGTTACTGAAATTTGAAAATACTTCGCATAATACAAACAACATTCGAACACATCTGAAAACTTTTATTTTAATATTTGACAACATTACTGAAATTTGACAACACTTCGCACAATTGCAATATAATCTGAATTCGAATACTTTCACGAGCAGCTGTGTGCGAATATTTTTCCAAAAAAGCTCCATCGTCGATTCCACAAAACTCGTTCTAACTCCGGGAAACTTTCCAAACAAATTTTCCATTTAATTCCATGGACAAGAAAAAAATCCTGGAATTCGTTCGAAACACTCGGTAAACGCAGTGTCGCGCGTACGTCGACTACAGAAGCGAGATTTTGAACCGCGGCAGTGAAACGCCGCTGCTTTGTAACAGCGAGAAGTCAAAGGGCATGGACGATGAAAAGCTTCGAAAATTACGAGCGCTGTTACGCCGTCCAATCGAGATATTACACGGTCGGAGAGATGGCTCGATTCTGCGTTCGACGCGCTTCTTCGACGCGGATTGCCGATCGCGCACTGGCTATGTGCCGTGGCTAAAAATTTCATTCGCCGGGGCGAAACATTCGCTCGATCATTTGTTTCGCGACGTTTCCACGGCCGATAAACGCTCGCCGGCCAATCTGCGCCACGAATCAAAGATTTAACGATGCTGCGCGAGCGAAACGCCAAACTACGAGCTTGCCCCGGTCTAAACTGTGTTTCTTCCTTTCTTTCTTTTTTTTTTTTTCACCGGCTCGTATAGTATCTCAGTCACGTGGTTCGTTGAAAACGTGGTAAAATCGAAATCGACGGCGAGAGAGCGAGGAAAATTCGACTGCGAATTTTCGGAAATGTTGAAAAATTTAATAATAATAAAATGTTAAAGAATGACGAACGTTTTATTGCCGTAATTTTAATTTCCATTTGTTCTGACTGGATCTGTCGAATCGACACGATTACGAAACAAACTGGCAAATTCTTTCTTTATTAACTAACAGATTAAGTTTCTAGTAAATTGGCCAAGTTTGAGATAGCAATCTAACTACTGATCTATTGAATTATAGAAATAAGCTTACGATAGGGAATTGAACGTCAAAATAGTCTTGTGATCATTCATCTTGGGTTATGTATATTTCGAATCAAACATGTTTTCGTGCATCTTCAAACGCATGTCGAATGTTCTAAAAACAAGCAACACTGTCTTCAATTTTTTCCGGCGTATTTTGACAAAAATTTTAAAACATTCACATCTCTCAAAAGTCTCATTTCCGTATCCTCTAAATTTCCTGTATATTATTGCGAAATAATATAAAATCTTAATTTCACACGAGGTGATGTGCAACGAATTTGAAGAAGCTGCAAGCTTTTCAAATTGGGCCATTAATATTGAAGCTGATGAAAATTAATTCAAATCTCTAACTATCAGTCGTCTTGTGACAATTTTAAGCAATAACTTAAAGAAAGTTATATTTTAAGCAACTTTTAAGCAATAATTCTCACCGGAGTTCAATCTTTCAAACCCTCTGAACTGAAAGTTACGTCATTTAGAATAGAGTGGTTAACTGGCGGCCCTAGCCCCTACTTTTCTGATTGCTAGCGCTATCCCCTCCACTGTGTTGAGATTGCCGCGACCATAATACTCGCGTATATATTCAGAGTGTTTCAGCAAGTCAAAAATAAAGAATAGACAGTTTCGTTTTCGAGAAAGCCGAGTTTAAAAAATTTATCGAGCATACTAATCCCAAGATTAGTCGAACGCAAAAATAAGTCAAAAATGTGGAACGAAACTTTTCCATCTGAAGCTTCACTTTCAAGAAAATAAATTTAGAACGTGTCTCTTAGAACGTTGAAAATTACTTGATAAAATTTCAAACTTGATTTTCTTAGAAATGAAGTATTTTACGAAAAAAAAATCTATTCCACATTTTATCTTCACAGGTACAGTAACCTTCTGTTAATTATTCTTTTGTATCAGGCCTAGAATTATCTGAACTCACGTATATACCTGATAAATTTTCAAACTCGGCTTTCCCAAAAACCAAAAATCTTACACGAGAAAACTTTATTCCTTATTTTCATACAGAAAATACAATCGCTCCAAAATAATACAAACACTCACTAATACTCAATAATACAATTACTCCAAAAATACAAACACTCCCTCTCTGATCATACTGAGACACCCTGCATATGTATACATATAAATTGTTTTCTCTATTCTGGAGCAACTATACCTGGAGCAGCTAAAGTTAAAAGAAGATAAGGTGAAAGTAGTTTGTATGATCCACTGCGGCGAGAACAGAAAGAACAGAGTGGGAACTGAGTTTTCATGGTGTGAGAATTGGGCAGACTAGGTCGTGCAGTTCGCACGGAGAAAAAGTTCGCCGCCTTTGGATTAGAACCGAAGTTCCCTCTTCGAATGTTTAATACGTCGACGAGCGCTTCGAAACATTGGTCAAGAAAGAAAAAAAAAAAAAAAGAAAAAAAAAACAACCTTCTCGAGATCTCGTCGAGAAAATTCGCCGTGAAACTGCCTGAGCCCGAGCTGAAAGTTACACCACTCGTAGGACAATGGCGGTGAACGAAGGGCTTGCTCCTGTTGGAATCATTAATTGGAATCTCGCGGAAAGCCAAGGAAGCTTTCTGGCTTTCTGGCGGTGGGAGAAGGTCACGAGGAGAAAAGTGGACCGATCTGAAAGGCCGTGTAGCTTTTAATGGCGCACGAGGTCTCCATTTCCGAGCTAGTGATCCGAAATTTAAACGACCAGTAAGCAGCTTGCTCTTGTTCCACAGGGGAAAGGGAGAAAAAGAGACAGAAAGCACAGTCAAACCTTGGTGAACGCTGACAATTATGACTGTGACATGGACAGCACACCTGCCGAATCGATTCGAGTGTCTTCTTCATCTCCTCCAAAGAAGATCCAAAAAATTTTCTTTGAGAGACTTAATTTTCCATCGCATAATTCTATGAAGATTATATATATATATATATTTTTTCGTTTTTTATTTACGCTATGATAGAACCTTCTACAGGGTTATTAGCAGCATGCACATTGCATACTAACAGTACAGAAACAATCTCGCAAACTTTTCTACAAGGATTACACTGATATACAACTGAGATGCATGTTTGCTATTTACATACTTATAACTGGAGCTTACAACTAAAACTAAGAGAACTGTTAAGTCACTGAGAAACACAGCTAAGCACTCGACACAGATCCGTTACAGATGCCAACCGTGGCTTTTGAGAAATTTGTGAATAATCAACAGAGGAGTAATATATGGTTTGCTTGCAAGGAAGTCCATTGTGTAGGGAGGGAAATAACCCATTCCACATAGTTTATTAATTAAGACATTCCTATTGTCGTTGAGATTGGAGACACTGTCAAATTATATGGTTGAGACCTTGAACTAAACTGTCACACTGACATTTTGTATCAAGAGCTAAGTTAATTTTGAAGAGGGAAGCAGCTAATTGCATGTGATCTGCTTGGAGTCTGTGTTTGTCCAGCAAATAAAGTTTCCAGGGAGTTTTTTTACGTGAAAACCACGGTTCAGAAGAAGGATGGTAATAGCTTTTGAAAAATATTTTACCCTTAAATTCAGATTCCGAGATATTCTGTCTTTCTGTTTCTGTCTTAGCCTGCTTTTTAAAGCTATGGGAAAAATCAGAGACATTAGTACATGACGCTTCTTTAGCTAAACTATTCGCTCTTTCGTTGAAAGTAATACCAATATGAATCCAATAAAAATATAGTTTTTTATTGCCTGAAGAGTAGCGGTTTATAAGCCTTCTAATATAGAGAATAAATGGGTTAGTATTGATAGTGACTGAGCTCTTAATTAGAGCTTGCAGGGCAGACAAACTGTCTGAGTATATAAAAACATTATCATAAGAGGACTCAAGGGCCATTCTTTAATGCAATACATTCAGCTGAGAGGAGAGAAATAACTATGTAAGTTCAACAGTGAGAAGGTATTTAAGTGAGTAGCAGGCTGCTCCTACTCTACCAGACACCTCATTCTTACAGCCATCAATAAAAATGGAAATGGAGTTAGGGTGTCTGTCACAGAGGTGAGCAAGGAACAAGGAGTTCGGATTCGCAGCGTCTTTGAGGAGATAATCCAGTTCGGTTTCAAGAGATATTGTATTGAAAAGAGTAAGTTGCATTCATATAAAAAGGAGGAATAGTTTTCTCCCCGTTTTGAGCAATTGTCTTTCATGCACCAGAGTATCAATCTGACCAGAGAGTATGTTGTGACATTTACTTACGCGCTAGATCACTTCACGTGACGATTATATTAACTTGATGTGTTTTGTTTATTCGTTTGATTCTTTCGTTTATTTTATTTATGACTTGATGACCTCGAGAGTCTCTCGTCTCTCTTTAAACACGTATTTCGAACGAAGGTTCCATCGAGTGTGTCTTTGTACGGCTCGAAATCAATTCGCTAGCCTTCCGTCCCGGTCTCGCAGAATTCCATAACAGGATATTCCCCGATACACGCTCAAGATGGGAAAGACCAGTCGACGGGAATATTCTTTTCACGATCCTGCGGGATTAATAGAATAAACCACGCTGCCTCAAAGAAACTCTACGTCGGCGAGACACCGAGATCGTACGTGAAAGCCTGCCGACAGGTCGACAACGTTTCTTCACCTTTTTCAATTTAGTTTTATAATAATAACAAAGACGGTTGTTTTTGCGATAGAAAATCTTTGCAAGGATGTAATAATAATAATGGAGGTGTGTTGCAAATATTCGTTTGCACTTCTGTTTGAAAGTTCAAAGCACTCTCTATCTAGGGTTGGTTTAGGTTCAGGTTAGGCCAGATTTTGTTTAGGTTAGGTATTAAAACAGTATGAAATGGTGTAAATAGTATATAGCAAGATATTTATTCATTCGTTTAATGAAGATGCTATTTGTTTCGTAACTTTAATTTTATTTGTTCGCCAGATTGATTTAGCTCATCGCAGCTAGATTGCGTATGCATATTTATGCACTTTCAATTTACTTTACTGAATATTTAAACGTTTCACTGCCGAATCTCGGATACTAAATATTTATTTATTTAACGAAGTTGCAACTTCTCGCAAATACCGACAGATTCATTTCGTCAGATTGAAACTCGGTTCGTCCCGACGAATGAAATAATTTAAGAAATTAGAAAGATCCGTCTCATCTCTACAATTAATCGTTGTAACTTTTACTCTGTCAATCATTGAAAATTCTAATTATCGCGCGAAATATACATATATATATTCGATCTTCGAGCTTAAAGTCAATCGAGCCCAAAGTACTCAAACAAAATTCAACTGCTCTTTCACGTCGACCTCGAAAAGTTTCGAAAAATTAACACGACGACGCGACGTCGCCGTTCGTTTCGTACATATTTATTGAACGTAAACCGACTATCGGGTTCTCTAAACAAAGAAGATGGGACAAACAGAACGTAGATCTTGCTCGTCAGAGTTTCTCTAAAACTGGTAGCCAAATATTCCCGCGACGGGATAAAACAGCTACCGGGGCGTGTAAATAAACTATGCAGAGTCGCCGGTTGATTTACAGAGGATAAAACCCGGAAATAGCCGCGATAGAACATCGGGCAATATTTCATGAAAATAACCCAATACGGCTTGGGATTTTTACCAAGCCGAATGTACGATAGATGTTTCCTCGTCTTTGTATTTATTTAGCGAATTTGTTTTCGCGGAACGGCGCTCTTGCCTCGCTCGTTGTTGATGTTCTACATCGCCCCTCGCCTGCTTTTCGTCCTGTTTTCTTTACGAGCGGACATTCGACGAGTTCATCGAGAAAGTATTACCGCGCCCGCGAACCCGCGTTTGCTTTTACAAGGTTTCGCCCCCTTGAAAAAGCCAGCCCCCTCAGCTTCCTTCCTTTCACCGTTAATTCTACGAAAATTCCTCCGTTTCCTACGGTTTTTCCTAACGCGATTCGTACGCTCGACGTACGAAATCACGATCCTTTCGTTCAGAAGCCAAACTGATTGGCTTCGTTTACCAACTATCGTCCAATTTCGTTGCATTGATTTAGTTCACGTTTCTCGCTGGTTTGCGTTCGTGCAAAGTGTAAAATATCTAAAGTATAGTGCCTTCTATGCCACCTGATATAACATTTTCAAAAAAATTCTTACTTTTTCAATTTTTGGATATTTAAACGATATTTCAACATTTCTTAAGTATTCTGGAAAAATTTGTATAAATGAGTCTAGATCGTTAGATTCTTATAGTTACAAGAAATGAAGTTAAAAATATTCGATCGTATGCAGTTTGTGTTTAATTGTGTTACGTTAAGTTGCAGGTAATTCAAGAAGATGATTGAAAAACGAAACGGAACCTAAGAAGAAGAATCGTTTCAGTCAATAAACCACATGATTATTACATTGTATTAGAGTTCTATAATTGTTATTAATTATTGTTGCATGTATATATTAATTATTACCAACCATTAATATAATATATCGTTATTTAATAATTGTAAAGAATTCTACAAAAAAATATCGTCGAGTTTTCTATTAGAATTTCGAATTTTTCGCAAATTACAAGCTACAATTAACGATTCTTAATGATCGATACATTCACACACGTAATAATTGTTATTCGAATTAACAATAATTGTAATTCCGTAATTCTCGATTCTTTTCGACACCAAAAACGCAGAAAAACAACCTGCGAAACAGTCTAGTTATGCGAATAACGTAGATTGAAAATGTTCATCAGACTTACATTTGTTAAATAAACCACGCCTTCCATGCGTTCTTCATACGCATCTCTCCCTCTTTTTTTCTGTCTTCTTTCTCTCTTTTCCTTTTTGTTTATAAAAAAAAAAAAAACAGAAACATCGCGCGTAAACCACGCCAGTATCGGGGATGGTTCAAGCAACCCATAAAAAGCAAGATATATTTCACGACCATCGCGGCAAAGTAAAGGAGAAAGAGAGAGAGAGAGAGAGAGAAAAAAAAGGAGAAAGAAACTCCGCACGTACGAAAAAGAATCAATATTACTGGATAAGAGTTAACACCATTTATAAAGAGATTGTCCGTTCTTTCTCTTTGCCGAGTGAAAAGAAAAGAAAAAAAATATATATTTGCCGATGTTCACGTTTCGTTATCCCGCTCTTTATCCGCCATTCTTCCTTTCCAACTCGAAACTTCTTTTCTTTTTATCCGCCCATAAATTCTCTGTTCTTCGTTCATCGTTTTGATTTTTTTCTCCTTCCTTTCAGTTCCGTTCGCAAAATCAATTCCCCATACTTTCATTTCGTTCGAAGATCGAACGGATAATCCAACAATTGTCCAAATTGAAAAATTCATCGAACACACTGGAGTTTGACTAATTCGAAATTAATTCTAAATTCAGAAATGAATAATTAACAGGAGATCAGTCGAACCGCAAAAAATGTGAGTCAAAAATGTGAAATAAAATTTTTTTTCATCTGAAGCTTCACTTTTAATAGAAAATAGATTTAGAATATGTTTCGTGAAAAATTACGCGATAAACTTTCAAACTCGATTTACTTGAAAACGAAAAATTTATTCCACATTTTCGACTTATCCTCACAGGTGGAGATTTGTTAATTATTCTTTTGTCTAGAATTGAGGACTAAACTCAAGGACACTTGATAAATTTTCAATTCTCGATCTTCTCGAAAACGAAACATTTTACTCCACATTTTTGATTTATTGTTTCACACATGCAACCATTCTCTTCTTGGTACTGTATACATACGCGAATATTATGGCAGTGGAGGGGATAGCGTTAGCGATTGAGAAAATCGAGAGATCTCTGTTCAAAAAGTCTATCGATTTCAAAGAGTTCTTACAATTTTTCGAAACGACGTGAAAACATTACCGAATGAAACTCAAAAAAACTTGCTCGTGGAAATAGAAGAAGACCCGCGTTTTAAAACGTGAATTGTCACGTTAGTTTAAAGTATCGAAAATTTTCTGAACTTCGTGATCGACTGCACCTTTTCACGGCGGGCAATCATTTTTATCTTGATTCGATTTAACGCGTCATCCGACGACAACACTCTATCCATGTCGCGCCACGTTCCGACCTTGTTTTCCGCCGCTCTTCATTATCGCGAGCCGTCGAACGCTGTCCAGCGGGAAAATGATCGTGTAACGCGAGCTAACAGCCATATTTCGGTATTTCGGACGAGAAAGAGGAGAGAGAGAGAGAGAGAGAAAGAGAGAGAACGAGTAAAAAGAAGAAAAAAAAAAATCCGATTCAATTGAATTTTCATCAGGTCCGTCGGCGAGCGTTTCTCCCCCGCTTTTCACTTCTTTCTCCCTCCTGCGAGCTGGGTCGAGGGTCATTTTTCCGGCTCTTTTGTCGGGATTCAGTCGACGAGGCGCGATTTTTACTCCTTCCAGATTTTTTTTTTCTCCATCGACACGATCGTTCGCTCGCTCTTTTGCTCCGACCTCTTCTACACTGTTTTCCTTTTCTTCATTTTTTCTTTTTTTTTCTTTTTTTTTCGAGAGAAAGATTCCACCAGGAAACAAGAGAAAGAAGAAGAAAGGAGAATTCTTCTCCTTAAAATGGTGATTGCTAGGCTCGGCCTAGTGAACGCGCTCGAGCAAACTACACCGGGGGAATATCGCGCGTTTAACGCGATTTATCTCTCGAGATTGAACACGAGGTTTAACGAGTTTCAACTTCCGCTTCCGGGCCCGTTATTTCACGTCACTTTTCCCGGATGTAACCGACCGGACGAACGAGAAAACGCAATGCGGATCGGTAGTATTATAGTGGTTATCGCGATATTTCGCGATGCTGTTTAATTTATGAAGATGGAACGTGCATCGAGATGACAATTCTGAGTGTCGTCTCTGGTGAATTGAGCTAGACACCAGGACGCTTAAAAAAATAATAGTGATCGTCATTGTGACCATAAATTTGCATCGAATTGCTGCTCATTCTCGAAACAAAAAAAAAAAAAAAATGAAAAAAAATGCATTTGGGATATTTTTTAAATGAGTGATAATTGTGTTTATAAATTAAAATGGTACTATCCTAATGTACATCAGTGTTCGAATGATTTTTCTGATTGTAAAATATATATTTTATGTATATACGTACTTTTTATGTATTCTGGTTGTAAAATATATATATTGTAAAATATATATTTTATGTATACTGGTTGTAAAATAAATATATTGTAAAATATATATTTTATGTATACACGTACTGGTTGTAAAATATATATATTGTAAAATATATATTTTATGTATACACGTACTGGTTGTAAAATAAATATATTGTAAAATATATATTTTATGTATACACGTACTGGTTATAAAATAAATATATTGTAAAATATATATTTTATGTATATACGTACTTTTTATATATTCTGGTTGTAAAATACACATATTGTAAAATATATATTTTATGTATACACGTACTGGTTGTAAAATATATATATTGTAAAATATATATTTTATGTATACACGTACTTTTTATATATTCTGGTTGTAAAATACACATATTGTAAAATATATATTTTATGTATACACGTACTGGTTGTAAAATAAATATATTGTAAAATATATATTTTATGTACACACGTACTGGTTGTAAAATAAATATATTGTAAAATATATATTTTATGTACACACGTACTGGTTGTAAAATATATATATTGTAAAATATATATTTTATGTACACACGTACTGGTTGTAAAATAAATATATTGTAAAATATATATTTTATGTATACACGTACTTTTTATATATTCTGATTGTAAAATATATATTTTATGTATATACGTATTTTTTATATATTCTGGTGTAAAAAATTTCCTGACGTCAGATGTCAGATTTCGTAGGTATGTAGATTTTTAGAAGATAGAATCTTTTCTTTGTTACACATTAATCTCCTCGCCATTGGCCTTCGCACTCTGATCATCGACAGTCCCAGCGTTTAATGCCATTACTGGTATTCACGGCGTTGAGATTGAAAAGCAATATCGTTAAAATTACTGGATCCTATCGCATAAACGCGTGTGATCGAGACCGCCAACGACCGGCTCCATTATCCCAGCCGGGTATAATTCATTTCGAAATTTCTAATTACGAGAATGATCGGCCAGAGCCATGCGAGCCATTCGGGCAATTCATTGGGCATAATCAAACAGTGATTAACCTAAACATCGGCCGACACGATCGGCCGATTTTTACTCGGCCATCGAAACGTTATTAAATCCGCAACGGTAAACGCGTCGAACGAACAGAGCGAAATGAACGCAATCCGCGAATACTAAGTAGCTTCACCGTTGCGACTCGCTGAAGTTTATTTTCCCAGCAATCTCGACAAAATTAATCGTGCGACGCATATTTCTATCTCGTCGCTGCAATTACAGGTGGAAATTCAATTTCATTTCGCACGAATGAAGTTGAGCGACAATTCATCGATATTCGAAGGCTACAACGATCGAGTGATTATCATGTATGTTTAAAAATGAATGGAACACTGAATTAATGATTTTCTTCTTCCCCTCTTTTCTTTTATTGCCGTCAACACGACTGTTCTGGAAACGTAAGTATGTATAAAAATGTTTTTCAGATGTATGTATGTATGTATAATACAATGTGAAACAGCGAATGCTGTTCAAAAGCAGTCAATTTTCATCCTTGAGGCAAATGATTGTAAAATATCTCTGTAACTAGGTTTACGACGAACGTGTAAACTTGGAATTTAATGTCCTTTCGATTTATGATGATGAGAAGAGATATACAGTTTAATTTAAAAAAAAATAGAGGTTACGTTGAAAATTTCGAAACTTCTCAACATAAACACGAAAAATTGACACGCCATACTTTGCTTCCTTTAAAATCACACAACTTTTGTATCAAACAATTCTTCATTGAGTGTATAATTAGAAAGTTATTTTAGATGTGCCAGTTACGTGAAACACCCTGTATAAAATTAATATATCCTTCACAATTTCGCAAATGAAACTAAATGAAATCTCTGTACATTAAGTAAATAAAGTAACTTCTATTAATTTTATTAATTCGTCAGTTCAATTCAATAATATTTATTACTACTGTGTGAAATGTGAAATTAATATAATAATATAATTATATAATAATAATATAATATAATTATATATATTATACATATATAATTATTATATATATATTACTACAGAAATGTAAATGTAATTATTATATATATATTACTACAGAAATGTAAATATAATTATTATATATATTACTACAGAAATATGAAATTAATATAATAATGTAATTATATAACAATAATATAATAATATAATATAATTATATATATTATATATATTATTATTATATATATATATATATATATTACTACAGAAATGTGAATGTAATTATTATATATATATATATATTACTACAGAAATGTGAAATTAATATAATAATATAATTATATAATAATAATATAATAATATAATATAATTATATATATCACATATAATTAAATTAATTATATATAATATAATATAATATTCTTACTGAACTGGTCGAATATCAACAGAAAACTCTACTTCTAGTGAAAACTTCTCCCCAATTTATATTTAAAAACTCTACTTCTAGTTAAAACTTCTCCTCAATTTATATTTTATACTAAACAAACTTGTCTCGACGACACGTTAAACGAAATTAGTCACTAAACGAGTGTCTTAAACGTAACTAAAGAATTCATTTAACGAGACAAAGTGCCAGAGGTATACAATGATCTCTCGAGGATATTGTAAATTTGTAAACAACCGAGGATACTCTTTATCGCGAAAAGCTAGAAAGTTCTTACGCACGCTCGAAACCGTGCGAAACTTTCTCCGAAGGGGGAAGAAAGGCGAGAAAGAACACTTGAGAATTTGGAGACCAGGTGCAAACACGGTGTTCGCACACTGTGGGTAGTAAAAAAGTTCATCCGCTGACATATGCTCTCCTACCCCCTGCATCTGCGACACGTAAAGAACTATGCCACGTTCGCGCAGCAGCGAACGGTGGTAAAAGTTAAATAAACCCTCGTGATATTTTTTATTATTCAGGGCCTCCGCGTTTGCAATTCTTTTACACGACTTATTTGCGACTTATAGTCGAGAAATATGATTATTTCGCGTGAGAGACTCGGACGATATTCTCTGTGTGAGAGAATTTCCCATCTCTGTAATTCGAGATACACACTCTATTTACTTTGTTTTATAATAATACTTGAAAACAAAACTGATGTTTAACGTATATGTGTAAAGTCTATTTCAAAGTCTATCAAAAATATGTATATGTATATTTGAAAAATCGAATTGATGTATTATGGGATGAATTGAAAGCCTTCAGAAATGTGTCTAAAGTCAAAAGAAAGACTTATGGAAAAAATTAGGAGAAGCGTGGAAAGAAATTCATTCTGAAATTAAACGGAAGTACGCTATTTCTGGCCTTCATATTTGCACAAAGATATAAGATACATTATATACAATTTGGTAAGATTTTTGACACATAAACAGTTTGACATATGTCATATTCCATATTCATGTCATATTGTATATGTCAAAAATCTCACCAAGTTGTATATAACGTATCTTATATCTTTGTGCAAATATGAAGGCCAGAAATAACCGTGGCATACTTCCGTTTAATTTTAACAATATCTCAGAATGAATTTCTTTCCACGGTTCTTCTAATTTCATCCATAAGTCTTTCTTTTGATTTTGGACACATTTCTGAAGTCTTCTGTCCAATTCATCCCAAAATACATCAATTCGATTTTTCAAATATATATATATATACATATTTTTGATATACTGTGAAATACTTTACTCCGACCATATACATTAAATATCAGTTTGGTTTTCAAGTATTATTATAATAGTATAATAGTATAATAGTATAATAGTTATAATATTATAATAGTATAATAGTATAATATAGTATAATAGTATAATAGTTATAATATTATAATAGTATAATTGTATAATATAGTATAATAGTATAATAGTTATAATATTATAATAGTATAATAGTATAATATAGTATAATAGTTATAATATTATAATAGTATAATAGTATAATATAATAAAGTAAATAGAGTATGTATCTCGAGTTACAGAGATGGGAAATTCTCTCACACAGAGATATACTTTGAAATATTTATTCAGACCATATACGTTAAATATCAGTTTGGTTTTCAAGTATTAATATAAAATAAAGTAAATAGAGTATGTATCTCGAGTTACAGAGATGGGAAATTCTCTCACACAGAGATATACTTTGAAATATTTATTCAGACCATATACGTTAAATATCAGTTTGGTTTTCAAGTATTAATATAAAATAAAGTAAATAGAGTATGTATCTCGAGTTACAGAGATGGGAAATTCTCTCACACAGAGATATACTTTGAAATATTTATTCAAACCATATCAGTTTGGTTTTCAAGTATTAATATAAAATAGAGTAAATAGAGTACATATAACAAGATTGTATAATAAAATTAATCCGGAAAAGTATATCTGTGCTACAGTAACTGTTTAGATCAAAATAAGCAAGTGTACGTACAGAGCTGTGCAAACTGTATTTGAAATAATAACAAAGAGTGAAGTCACAATTGTCAATCATTTGCACTGATTGTCTTCACTCGAAAAAATCATTTAATCGCTTCCATTTGATCCGTATTTCATTGTTTGATAATTACTTTTATTTGTGTTGTATACTTTGAATCACATGTGTTCGAATGAAATAAGTCACGTATTTTCAATTTTTTAGGGCAATAAATCAATTCCTACTGAAATAAATTTGCGAAACTTCTGGCGATCGACGTTCGAAGGAAATAATTCAATAATCAAAACATAACGAGAAAATCGTGTTTGTACTTGAGTTAGATGTAAAATTAATGAAATTAATTTTTTCTTATATTTCGATGCTTTATTAAAAAAGAAAAAAAAAAATAGTTAGAAACTTTTCACCCACCTTGTATTATGAGCAACGAGTTTAAATCAAATAAGTTATTTATGTCGAATTGTGCGTTCAAATAAAAGAAATCACGTGTTCCGAGTTACGTTATAAATTATGTATCTGAGTCGATTAAATCACGCACATCGACGATACGCAATATATTTTTGAATTATGCGGTGTTCGAGTCGAATAAATCACCCGAGCTTCAAGCTTACATCCGAAATATCATCGAGACTTTGATACATACACATATGTATCTTGCGATAGAAAATCCAAGTCTCTGAAAATCCTCTGATAATCAGCATAATCCAATTCGTTTTTCCCCACGTGGAGATCGTAATTCCCTCTTAGAACGAGCACAACGAGCTCTCTTTCTCTCGATCGCTCGAGCACTTCTCCATCGGAGAAGAACGGACGAAGAGGATAACGAGGGAATTGCATTATCGAGTCGCAGACGCGAGATCGTTTAATAAAACTCCGACCAGTTTACCAGTTGCGTGTTGTAATCGTCTTTGCTAATGCTAATCACCTTTCGTTGCCGATTCGCTTGCGCGACTTTTAAGTGGGCAAACTAATTTGGTTAGAGAGAGAAAGAGGGAGAGAGGGAGAAAGTAAAGCAGAGTCGACACTTTGACGTACAATCTAAGAGAAAACACGCTGACTCTTCGGCGCGCCTTCCGGTTTCGAATGAATATCTTAAGGGAAATTCGAGAGAAGTTTCCCTCCACGCGGAGACAGAAGTGCTTCGCTGGATTAAGGTTATTTCTTCGATTGCAAATAGCGTTAATTCTATAGTTTGAAATGGATTAGGTGACTGTCGTAATTACTACAACGTTGTTGGATGATCGTACTAATTCACGTCAGATTATTAAAATTTAACGTTTCAGCAGTGAAATTTTAGTGCTCGGTATTGGATATTTATTATTTTATAATGCTCTTTTAAATATTAATGATTCTCTGAATTTGAATTATTCGACTGCGGATTTTTATCAGTCAGTTGACACTTTTTAGAAAATTTTCGTGTGCAAGTTATACAAAAAAAAAAAGCCAATTATAGAAAATACCTGTTATTGGGTAATTACAGTATAATTATAGTATAGTGTAATTTCGTAGTTTCAAATTTTCTACAAATAACGAATGAATTCACAAATATTAATACCACAACTGGAACTAGATAATACACGGTGGACCAGAAGTTTCTTCCAACCAATTTTTCTGTCTTAATAAAACATCGAAGTATAAAAAAAGATCTAATTTTATTAATTTTTAAATTAAATTCGAGTTCAAGATAAAAATAGGATTAAATAAATGAAAGGATTAATATAAATAGAAATAAAAATATAAATATAATATAAAAAGAAAAAATATAAATATAAAAATATAAATATAATGTAAAAAGAAAAAATATAAATATAATATAAAAAAAATTACAGAATCATTTTAGTAGCAAGTGATTTTTGGCCCACCTTGTAGGTATTAGATTTTTCTTTTCTTATTGAACTGAATATCCTAGCTTTCCAAATTATTCCAGTACATAATATAAATATATATATATATAAATCATTATCAAATATTTATTTTTATATTATATTTTCCTCTTACTGCATACTTCAACTTTTTAAATCATTAGACGTAGTTACAAATAATATTAGATTTATTTTACATCGTTACGTGAGAATCAAGAGTCACGCGCGTATTTTGCCAAATTTTCCAGAATGAACACGCGTGTGTGCGGCGAAAACAACAGGACTGCATTACTTGGATCCACTCTCGTGGATCTTTTCGTGGGTAGCTCAGCTAACACGATCAAAGGAGGTAACATCAAATAACCCTAAATAATTGGATAGATCCGTAAACATTGCTTCACCCTTTCGTGTACTCGCAGTGCACACAAAACGAAGCCAAAGGCGCTTGGCTCGAGGGTGGATTCTACGGTTGAACCTTAATCAAATCGTCTATCAACCTTATTCAATTTTAATTGCCAGTCAGAGTGCACACGGGCAGCTCCTCGCCGGTGTTAATAATGAATGATAAACAAACGATTGTGACTTGGAATTCAAGTAATTTCAATTTCAACCGCAGAGACGGCGATAATTTCAACTAAGAAACTCTCTTCTTCAACCGATGGAAAAATCAAATTTCGAACGTGTGCAAGCGTACGTTACACTATTATTATTATCAAATTATATCGCAATATTTTGCAAAGAGGAAATTGAAATTATCGAAAGTCGTATTTATACTGCCACGTATATTAGAAAGCTGCTACTTTGTTTGTGCAAATTCATACACATATGAAAAACAAACAGAATACAATTTGTTTCATCTACGAAAATATTATAATAACTACCGTATTTTATAAAATATATATTAATATATATATATATATTATCAGCTCGGCAAAAATCAATGACGATATCAACTACTTCAGCAAGAAAACATAAGAATTTATGTAAAAACACAAATAAATATTCATAATACGTTCTTACGTTGTGTCGCGAAATTCCAGTTCATCATCATTTTGCATTATTAGTATTATAACTCCTTAATAAAACATTTAAGACCATATGTTCATATAACATTTTTTCTTACTTTTGCTTCTATAATACGCTATCAAAATTATGCCGGAAAAACTGGGACACCCTGTATATATATATAAAGATCTTCTGGTAATTATCTACGGAAAAAAAACATTTTTTATTTTAATCTACTTTCCTTAACTCTCATGTCAGTGTCACGAACGATTTTAAAAACCGTGTTGAACAGTACTAGATTAATCTAGTCTGACTCACAACCTATTCTCTCCTATTCACACTAAAAATGGTCGCAATCGAAGATTCGACTTTAATTCAGTAACCACACTGAATATAGAAATCGTCAAGCTCTTCATCTCAAAGAAACGAAATATAGTACTTACAAATTCTAAATCAATCTTCAAAACAAAATACCCGTAAACAATTAAACGTGGAGATTCATTCGCCGCGATCTCTTGTTAGCAGCTTTTTTGTTCCAAAAAGAAAAAGAGAAAAGAAATAACTGTCTCTGACTGCTTCGAGATCAACGAGACAATTATAAAGTTACAGTAGGCTAAAATTGAAACTCGCTACGCGCGTCATCGTCATGTTCCCTTTTTTTCTTTTTTTTATCGTCTTCTTCTTCTCGCGGAAACTGATGATAGCTGTCACCTTTGGCGTGTTCTCCTGTAAAGCGGAATCTCCCGCTCGTTATTACTTTCCGCAACTTTCAAGACGTTTCACGTTGCAACAATGTTTTGCACGGGAATCTTTATAACTAGTTAGCCAAAGTTTCTTCAAATCGAAGAACGTCATGGCCAGTACCGATAAGTTTACGAACTTACGTAATATACATCTATATATATATATATATATATATATATATATATATATATATATATTTGCTGACAATGGCTAGCTTCTTTCTTTCAACAAATAACGTTCACTCTTTCCTCGATGCGTGCGTACGTGTGTCGTTTAATTGCCTCGCGAGCTTGTTAACCCCTTTTCGTTCTAATGAAACGAGCACGAAAATAATAAGCAAGGGGGAGGAGTGAAACAATCGATTTCCTTGTAATTTCTCTCGTTTCGTCGTGTTCGGCGGCCCCGATCAGTTCATTAAAGCGATTAAAACGTAATCGTTTAATAAAGCGCACCGGAGGCGTGTAATTCGTGTTTCTTTGAAAGAGCCTCGAAGATCGTTATTATACGATATTTATTTAGTCGACGATGTGATCGACTGTGTGTAAGCAATTTGTACATTTGCGTGAACGCGACATTGTCATTTCAACAATTTCTTCTCAGTGTGTTTTGCGAAACGAGCTTCGAGACATTTGTCTGACATTTCCACGATTTTACGAAAATTGAAACAAACTGAAGATCCTTAATTATCGCACAGTTTTTATTTCGTACAGTGTATTATTCAATTGACTCAAGCTTGAAGTAAGATTTTCAGCACAAATGTGTGTATACTACTTTGTTTCGAGTTACGTAGACGAGTTAATTTAATTAAAAATAAAAAAAATTTAATTTAAATTTGAAATAATTATTATCTGTAAAATCACGGATTGTTTTCTCCGGCTACTTTGTTAATTCTAGTATTAATATTGATAATAATGAGAAAGAATTTATGAAAATCGTAATCCTCATATTTTTCATTCTGAATGAGTGACAATCCTGTATTTAAAAGACAAAAAGAAAATGCTGAATTAAAAATTACAACATACATCGTGAAATTTAATACGACATTTCCATACGAGATTTTCCATAAATGCCAGAAATTAAGTGTACACGTTAAACGATGGTATCAGAGAAGAATGTTTTCTGCTTCGTAAGAAGTCAAATTTGAGCTACATCTCTCAAATTTTTTAAAATTGTCGAAGTTATCGAGACAACAGAAACTAAATATCGTAGAGATGAAATATAAATGATATTCATTTAATAACAATGCCAGTGATAAAATGATAGACAATCAGACAAGACAGAGAACACAGATTAACAAATCTGAGCTCTCTATAGCTACATCTCTCAAATCTTTTAAAATTGTCGAAGTTATCGAGCCAAGAGAAACTAAATATCGTAGAGATGAAATATAAATGATATTTATTTAATAACAATGCCAGTGATAAAATGATAGACAATCAGACAAGACAGAGAACACAGATTAACAAATCTAAGCTCTCTAGAGCTACATCTCTTAAATCTTTTAAAATTGTCGAAGTTATCGAGCCAAGAGAAACTAAATATCGTAGAGATGAAATATAAATGATATTCATTTAATAACAATGCCAGTGATAAAATGATAGACAATCAGACAAGACAGAGAACACAGATTAACAAATCTGAGCTCTCTATAGCTACATCTCTCAAATCTTTTAAAATTGTCGAAGTTATCGAGCCAAGAGAAACTAAATATCGTAGAGATGAAATATAAATGATATTTATTTAATAACAATGCCAGTGATAAAATGATAGATAATCAGACAACACAGATTAACAAATCTAAGTTCTCTACAGCTACATCTCTCAAATTTTTTAAAATTGTCGAAGTTATCGAGCTTCGTTTGCCAAGAGAAACTAAATATCGTAGAGATAAAATGTAAATGATATTTATTTAAAAACAATGTCAGTGATAATATGATAGACAATCAGACAAGACAGATTAACAAATCTAAGTTCTCTACAGCTACATCTCTCAAATTTTTTAAAATTGTCGAAGTTATCGAGCTTCGTTTGCCAAGAGAAACTAAATATTGTAGAGATAAAATGTAAATGATATTTATTCAAAAACAATGTCGGTGATAATATGATAGACAATCAGACAAGACAGAGAACACAGATTAACAACTCAAATAAACTCTCTTTAACGACACAATCAACACTTTCCTAACAACACAAACTCTCGACGCATTCTCTCCATTTTCAAAACGAAAAAACGCAACTGAAAATATAAACAGCGACTTACTATACTACAATATAGCGAATGAGCCGAAACAGCGCGCGAAAACGCGGGAGGAAACAACGTCATCTCACTAGCGAAAATCCGACAAACAGTCTTCCGCGAGAGTCAAGTCCAATAGTAATAATTACAAGCAGTTACAACAGGTCTGCTCGCTTAATTAACATAAGCTGCGCCTTGCAATTCGAACATCGACGGAGAAATGAAAGTTGAAACGGTTAACGCGTCGACTGGTCGATTAGACGAGAGATCTCGGCGAAAGGGAGAGCGAAACGGAGGAAGTTCCCAGGCTCGGCGAGCTCGTCGCCGGGACGACAAAATGGAGGATGAGGGTAACGATAGAGTGCAGCCGCTTACGTGTAAACACGGGCACTTTGCGCGAGCTGCACGATCGCTGAACGAACACCGAAACTTTCAAGATTTCGCCCCAAGAGTTCCGCTTGCACGCGCGTTTGCGCGCAAACAAACGCGGCAACGGCAAGTAAATTAATTTCGGCTTGAATATTTTGCTTGGCCAAGATAAGTGCACTTAACTTGCGCTTGTTGAAGCAAAGTGTTCAACGTGAACGTGGTTGCCGCGCGAGCAAGTTGTCTTCCGGGGCTGTCTGTCTGTCGCGAGCGATTTCCTCGAATTAAATCGCACGAAGGGACGACAAACTGCTGGAATTGCACGCGCGATTCTGTGCGAAAGAAGCGAACTGCTTGAGCACGAGATCTATGTGCGTGTATGTTGGTCGATTTTGTAAATTAAAACCGTTCGTTTGCAATTTCACGTTCGAAGAAATGGGATATATGTTTGTGCTACAAATTGAAACGTACGGAGGAATTGTAATTGCCAGACTGTGCATATTTATGCAATTTTACATTCGTACGAATTAAAATGTGCAGAGAAATGATAATTTCCAGACCATGCATATTTATGCAATTTTATATATTTATGAATATAACCGGCGGGGGATGAAACAGAAATTTGTTTCGTACGATGAATATCTATGCATGGTTTTACATATTATATGTATATATATATTTTGTGTATTTTGTGTAGCTTTGCATAAGCATTCGTAGTCCAATAATTGCGAGTGTAACAACTACATAACGTAGTAACAAGTAATAATGACAATAACAAATAATCTTCGTAAATTGAGAATCAACGAATGAGGGATGAGAATTGTGAGGATTACTTTTTGAGAAGAAAAATGAAAAGAAAAGACGGTTCGTGAAAACTTACCACGAGCACAAGATGGAATCCTCCTCCGATGTTACAGGCAGCCTAAAACAGAAAGAATTTTCTTCTGTGAAATATATGAAAACCAGAGGATTCCAATTAGTGAAACAAATCTAATTTCTACGTTCTAGCAATTTCTTTTAAAATATAATATAATATAATACAATACAATGCAATACAAAATAATATAGTATAGTATAGTATAGTATAGTATAATATAGTACAGTATAGTATAATATAATATAATATAAGATAACATAACATAACATAATATAATATAATACAATATAATGTAATATAATATAATATAGTATAATATAATATAATATAATATAATATAATATAATATAATATAATATAATATAATATAATATAATAGATAAAAATATTCGAGGTATTGATACAGTCTAAGTTATTTTTTACTTTAAGTTAAGCATGTAGATTTTTATTTTCTATTATACTAATAGCACATAGTCTAATTTAGTTTATATTTAATAGTTTTAGAAGTTGATTCCATGAACATTTAAATAATGCTCTTCTTTATAGTTATTTGATCAAATAATAAAACTCTTCAAGACAAATGCTTCTTATTAGTCTCGAATTCGACGACTCAGGTCTTTCGTTGTTAAGACTCTTCGATCGACCAAACATTTTCAAAATTATGCAGAATTTATTACAAAAAGAATATCTCTTTCAGAGAAGTGATGTCGACGTTTTTATTAAACACACTGTATATATTATAATAATTGTAATATAGCTCCTTTTTGCGAACAGTGAATTAAAAGACTTCGAGACACAGTGTCGGTGCGGAATTTCTGAAGGTTAAATAAATCGAATAATAAATCCAAAAGAGTCCAAATTTATCAAATCTTTAATAAAAAAAAAAAAAAGAAAGAAAAACGCAATAAACAGAAATAAAGTAATCTAAGAACGATATCGAAAGAAACGGGCAAAGAATGAAGGTAACAGCGAGCGAAAAGAGACGAGTCAAACCCAAACTAATCTAAACCTAACAAATCTTTAATTTAAAAAAAAAAGAAACAAAGCAATCTAACAACGATATCGGAACAGAACGAATGAAATTGAAAGAATAAATCCGAGCTCTACGAAAGAGGGGCAAAGGATGAAGATGACAGCGAGAGCGGAAAGAAATGGATCAAACCCAAACCAATCTAAACTTCCCAAAAATCTTCAAACTTACCAAATCTTTCATAAAAAGAAAAAAAAAGAAAAAAAGTAATCTAACAACGATATCGGAACAGGACGAATAAAATTGAAAGAATAAATCTGAGCTCCGCGAAAGAGGGGCAAATGATGAAGATGACAGCGAGAGCGGAAAGAAATGGACCAAACTCAACCCAATCTAAACTTACCAAAAGACTCTAAATTTACCAAATTTGAAACCAGGAGACTCCAAACTTACCAAATCTTTAATAAAAATAAAAATAAAAAGGAAATCAACCTAACAACGATATGAGGAACAGAACGTTGAAAGAATAAATCCGAGGTCTGTAAAAGAGGAACAAATGATGAAGATGACATCGAGAGCGGAAAGAAATGTAAACTTACCAAAAGACCCTAAATTTACCAAATTTAAAACCAGGAGACTCTAAACTTACCAAATATTTAATAAAAAAAAATATAAAGCAAAGCAATCTAACAACGATCTCAGGAGCAGAACGTTGAAAGAATAAATCCGAGGTCTGCAAAAGAGGAACAAATGATGAAGATGACATCGAGAGGGGAAAGAAATGTAAACTTACCAAAAGACCCTAAATTTACCAAATTTAAAACCAGGAGACTCTAAACTTACCAAATATTTAATAAAAAAAAATAAAAAGCAAAGCAATCTAACAACGATATCAGAAACAGAACGTTGAAAGAATAAACCCGAGGTCTGTAAAAGAGGAACAAATGATGAAGATGACATCGAGAGCGGAAAAAAATGTAAACTTACCAAAAGATCCTAAATTTACCAAATTTAAAACCAGGAGACTCTAAACTTACCAAATATTTAATAAAAAATAAAAAAAATAAAAAGCAAAGCAATCTAACAACAATATCAGAAACAGAACGTTGAAAGAATAAATCCGAGGTCTGCAAAAGAGGAACAAATGATGAAGATGACATCGAGAGCGGAAAAAAATGTAAACTTACCAAAAGACTCTAAATTTACCAAATTTAAAACCAGGAGACTCCAAACTTACCAAATCTTTAATAAAAATAAAAATAAAAAGGAAAGCAACTTAACAACGATATGAGGAACAGAACGTTGAAAGAATAAATCCGAGGTCTGCAAAAGAGGAACAAATGATGAAGATGACATCGAGAGCGGAAAAAAATGTAAACTTACCAAAAGATCCTAAATTTACCAAATT